>NC_132880.1:987210-1139710 GCF_030463535.1 Salminus brasiliensis
GATTTTTAATGCAGTATATAATCACAATCCTTGTAAATACGCATAATTTAACATCGCGGTGCTGTTTGTCGCCCCTTGTGGTCATACACGAGAACTGCAGCCTGACTCCTGAACAGCAGAAGGCGCTGTAAGCCGGACACCTGGGCTGATGATGACCGTATATGAGTATTTATAAACCTCTTATGTTATTTACGTCCTAGATATTGAGACCACGCGCAGAAATAGAGATTAATTCTGTTTATTTCATTTGGAGAAGGGTTTGATTCCGCTGCGTATTTTCTTTGCGCTTCATCACCAGCATCATCATCATCATCATCATCATCAGCAGCAGCACCATTAGCTACTAAAACCCAGCGAATCCAGCATGGATCCCAACGGCACAGCTGCTTTCCCTGTCCAGCTCTACATTTATGACCTGTCGAGAGGAATGGCTCGCCAGCTGAGCCCCATCATGCTGGGTGAGTGGAGCAGAGACCGTGTGAACGGCGTGCAGGAGGTGTATGAACCGATTGAGCTGGATTTGTTTGTTATTATTAATAATAAAAATATTAATAGTGATTTTTTTTTATGTTTATCAAGAACATAAGGTCTATTTCTCTCCTTATGGATAACCCATTTAACCTGCTGACACGTATTTACTGCTGATTTCCTAATTCGCCAGCCTTATGTTCGAATTGTCCGTTCCACCTTAAATGGTGCAGCAGTTACAGTACTAGCGCCTGAGGCGCCTGAGGCGCTAGTACTGTAACTGCTGCACCATTTAAGGTGGAACGGACAATTCGAACATAAGGCTGGCGAATTGGATGCCAACTTAAGAATTAAGCCTCATTAATGCCCCATTTTCTTAAAAATATCACTTAGCATTTCAAATTAATATCTTATATTCTCTAAAATATCGATAACTATCCAATATAATTAAGTATTTCCTCAGAAACATCTCAAAATAAGGACGTCTGTTCTCAGAAATAGCCATCAGGCTCGAGCAATGCAGATTACTTCATCATTTTATAAACGAAATAGTGACTTTTTGCTTAAATATTAATTTAAAAAGTCAAAAATAAGAACTTAATTTCTCACAAATATCACCTTTAATTCCAAATTAGTGCATTTGTTTCTTAAAATTCTCTAAATAATGTCTGTTTTCTCTAAAATATTAATTAACATCATATTATAATTTAAAAAATTCATGACAAATCTCAAAATAAGGACCTAATTTCTCACAAATATCACTTAACATCTCAAAATAAGGCATTAGTTTCTTAAAAATTGCTAAATGTCTATTTTCTCTAAAATAATAATTAATATCTTATTATATTTTAAAATAAGGACCTATTTGTTTCACAAATCTCACCTTTCATCTCAAAATACTGCATTTGTTTCTTAATTTCTTTCTAAATAATGTATATTTTCTCTAAAATAATAATTAACATCTTATTATAATCACTTTTTAATGACAAATCTCAAAATAATGACCTCTTTTTCAAAATTATCACCTTTAATCTCAGAATAGTGCATTCGTCTTTTTTAATGTCTATTTTCTCTAAAATATTGATTAACATCCTATTATAATCACTTTCCCTGGCAAATCTCAAAATAAGGACTTAATTTCTCACAAATATTGCTTACCATCTCAAAATAAGGCTTTAGTTTCTTAAAATTCTCTAAATAATGGCTTATTTTGTCAATAATATCAATAGTATCACAAATTAATCAGGGAATAAGGTATTAGTTTATTTAGAATTAGAATATTTAGTATTAATATATATATATATTTAATGATATATCATGTTTTTCATTAAAATCTCAAATCTTTCTAAGTAATGGCTTCTTTGTCAAAAATATCAATTGCATTGCAAATTAATTAAAAGGCATTCATTTATGAGAATTCTCTTAAAAATGGCTTATTTTATTAATTAATGTCTCATTATAATAACTTTTCTTCTAATAAGTATTTACATTCTCACAAATTTCACTTATCATCTGATAATTATTGCATATTCTCTAAATAATGGATGATTTTTTCCCAAAATATCAATAGCATTGCAAATGAATCACTTTTTTCCTCAAAACTTTCTGAAGAAACAAACATTTCTTCAGAACCACCACTATTATCTAAAAACAAGAACATATCTTCAAATTTCTTTAGTTATTTAGTATAGTTTAAGTTTATGTTACCAGTTTCTGTAAATATTATATAAATATGATTTTGGTCATGTTGGGATGTTTCTAGAATGATTTCATTCACTGTTTGTTAACGTTTCCGTAACATTTATTTGTGCAATAGACTATTGGACTTATGGGTTGTTTAACTTATTGAACTACTATATTGGACTTATTAAGTTGTTATATATAATAAGTCGCCAGCTGTTGGCCATCTATTGTGCATTTGCCATATTTTCAAAATAAATATAAATACAAGATAAAATATTGTAGAATATTTAATATAAATCATTTTAGTTATTATATAGTTGTAAAGTAATTCTATATTTACTTATCTATTAAAATTATTTGTATACCAATGCAAATTAACTGCTTATTTTATTTTTATTTTTTTATGTGCTAGTGTCCCAAATTGGTGCCTTATGTTACCAGAAATATCACTTACTCTACTAACTCTGTAAACCATTATAATATCATTTTCTGAACATTCCTGGAACTTTATTTCTGTAAGGATACAGACTAACCTTCCTGAAAATGTTAAGAAAAATGTTGGTAAATGTTCTAATAACGTCTGATAGCTGGAAACATGGCAGAATTATGACATCATCATGATCATTTTTATAAAAATAAAAAAAACATAAGTTGAAGTAAGTTGTGGTTGGTGTGGCGCAACAGATAACACCACTACCTGCCAGTGAGCTATCACACCACGTGGGAGGCTGGGGTTCGATTCCTGGTCTGGGTGACTGTGCTGCGCTACACCAATAATAGTCCTTGGGCAAGACTCCTAACACTACACCCGCCTCTGTAATACGGGTAACCCTGTAAGTCTCTCAGCTAAATGCTGTAAATGTAAATGTAACACTTTAATGAAGGACTGGTCCAATAAACTAGGTGTAGGATGGGAACTGGAGATACTGGCCTTCCTCCAGGGGACGACTGGACATGGTGAAGCTGCTTAAACACATGAAGAAATGACCAGAAATCACAGCGGATCCTTTATTAATCAATTAGTGTTTATTCCAGTGTCAGTGTCTAATAACTGATAAACCTACCGTCCAGATAAACAGCTCATAACACCGTTGATTAGGATGCCAGAGATTTCTGTGTGTACATAATTGTGAGCGAGCGAAGGAGTGAGGGGGAGAGAGCGAGGGAGTGAGGGGGAGAGAGCGAGGGAGTGAGGGGGATGTAAAACAGTCCAGAGGTTTCTGCTGATGCTCTATTGAGAGCTAATGAGTTTCTCTTTTCCTCAGTTTTCTCACAGCACGGCTACCATAGCAACATCTGCCAGCCTTAACAGTGATGGTGTTAATATTATGATGTCTGTTAAAGCGTCTGACGAGCGGAAAGTCCTTGAGTCCGCTGGGCCTTTCATATCTCTTCATATCGAGACGTTCAGAAGCTTCAGAATTCTGCAGTCTGACCCTGATCCAGCTTCCCGGCCTCCAGAGTCTCCAGTGATCTCCTTCAGAGGGGTTAAACACCTCACGAGTGAACCAGGAGGTTTAATAAGGGTTAACTGGCACGGCTGCTCCCAGCTGATCATACTGTGTTTATGCTAATTATGCTCACATCAAACCACCATTCCCTGACCAGCCACCAGTCCACCAGCGCAGGAGCGGGTTACTGTATTTCCTGCAGTGTGGGAGCCCGACGGATCCGTCGATCATCTCTGAAGCATCAGAATCGGAGACTGTTCATATCCAGCTGTTCAGCTCTGTAACAGTAACAGATGTAATACGCCACTGCTAACGTTGCTAGCTGTTACCATGGCAATAATGACTGGAAAATACTGGGAATTAACTCATGTACACTCTCAGCACTCTGAAACTGAACTCAGTAATTTAACAAATCATATTTTATTATAAAAGATGCAAGTAAATATTTAAAAAATGATATTAATAATAATTGAATGCATGGAATTGTTCAATTCTGATCCAAAATGATTCAGATGATTCAGTTTAAATTCAAATCTGTTCACATTATTCCATTTCAGATGCAAAATAATCCAGATTAGTCGATTCACATGTGAAATGATCCGGATTATGCAAATTCAGATTATTCAGTTCAAATCCAACCTTTTCCAGATTATTTCGTTCAGATACAAAATAATTCAGATGATTCTGTTCAAATCCATACTTGCAAAATAGTCCAGATGAAGCCATTCAGAATCAAAATAATCCAGATTAATCAGTTCACATATACAATTATCCACATTATTACATTCAGATACACAATGATTCTGATTTTTATTAAATTATATTATATATTATATTATCCAGATTATTCAGTTCAGATACAAAATTACTTACAAAAAGGAAGTTAATTTAGTTCTTTAGTTTAGGAATTTTTGGTTTACCTAAAACTGTACTCACAAACACACACACACACACACACACACACACACACACACAGCTATTTATCTATCGGCTTTGAAAGTAGTGCTGTAGTGTATCCTACACTGTCTTCAAAAATACAGTGAGTATAAACAGGAAATATTATTTATTTATTTATTTATTTATTTTATGGCAAAGGTTCCTGATTCCTCCTGGTAGCAGAACCAGTGTAATTAGAAGTTGTAGGAACTGTGTGAGTGTGGACAGTCTTTGGTGAGAATGATGATGGTGATGGTTGATGTTGAGCTGGACGATGTTGAGCTGGACGATACTGAGCCTGACCTCCTCTGCTTTCTGTTTTCACAGGGAAGCAGCTGGATGGAATCTGGTGAGTCTCGCTGAACTGCAGGTTGTCTCTTAGCCTGATTCCTCTGTGGTGTGTTTCTCTGATTGTGTAACAGGGTGGTAATTACAGGTTAATCAGTTCTGCTGGTCTTCCTGCAGGCATACGTCCATAGTGGTGTACGGGGAGGAGTTCTTCTTTGGAGGCGTGGGCATCTCCAGCTGCCCCCCAGTAAGCCTCCCCACCTCATTCACACTGCAGGGGGGGGGGGGGGGGCTAGGGGCTTTTATTAGAGCTTTGTTAGACATACAGAACCTCAGCTGGATATGAAAAGGGTTGTAGATGAAGGTGTGTGTGTGTGTGTGTGTGTTTGCAGGGTGGTACTATGCTTGGCCCACCCGACACAGTGGTGGAGTTGGGGAACACTGAGGTGACTGAGGAGATCTTTATGGACTACCTGTCTTCACTTGGAGAGACCACATATAGGTGAGTCTGTAGAAGACTGTGGAGAAGAACCATAAGAACCACTTTTGGGTCTGTGAAGAACCAGGTTTGTGAGTGTCAAGACCCTTTTAAAGGTCTCGAGAACCTTCCCTTGATGTAAAGGTTCTTCACCAAATTTCCAGGTTCTTCATGGAACCTAAAGTGGTTCTTCTGCAGCATCTCTTAAAGAATCCTTTGAAGCACCTTTATTTTTAAGAGCGAACTGAGACATTCCATATGGACAAAAGTATTGGGACACCTGCCCATTCACTCATTGTTTCTTCTGAAATCAAGGCTATTAAAAAGAGCTCTCTCTCTCTCTCTCTCTCTACAGAGGGGAAAGGTACAGGCTGTTTGAGCACAACTGCAACACCTTCACTAATGAAGTGGCTCAGTTTCTAACGGGCATGAAGATTCCCTCCTACATCACAGACCTGCCGTCTGAGGTGCTCTCCACGTAAGTGTTCTCCACACACATACAGTCAAGAGCCACTGAGCGAACACAGCGCAAACTAGGACATAACGTGGGCACAGAATCATAGAATCAGAACCCTCCTGGTGTACGATGGTCCCGTCCTCCAACCAGTGACCCTTATCACCCACAGCATAACTGCCTGGTGTGGAATATACTTTGGGCTGAACCCTTCGCTGTTGGGATGGAGCTACTCCACCTTATCCCAGCCTAATAACGAAGGGCAACGAGGTGATCCACCTCAAGTCCACTCACTTAGTGAAGGCATCAGACAGTTCTCCAGTGCCTGGACTGCTGGACGTCTTCTATCCAGTGTCTCACCTGTTTGCAGCTCCTCCTAGCACTAGCAGTGCTCACGAAACTGGGAGAGTAAGGGCTTAACCCACAGCTCCTTCGATACATTCGAGCTTCAAGTACGACACCCTCTGAGGAAAGCACTGGGTCCCCAATTCCACCACACCAGCTAACAGACGCCTGTGCCACCATGCATTACTGTGCTCTGCCAGATCAGGAGCTAATGGCCAGTTCAGCTCAGTTCAGCTCAGAGTTAAAGCCAATGTTACAGCCATTTATGCAAATTTGGAGAGTTTAAATAAATATGAATATTTATTGTCATTATTAACAACAATTATTAATAACTAAACTTAAATTCTCCCTCTCTCTCTCTATCTCCCTCTCTCTCTTTCTCTCTCTCTCTCTCATCCACCAGCCCATTCGGTCAGGTTTTGAGGCCCATCCTGGACTCCATCCATATTGCGCCCCCTGGTGGAAACGTCATCAACAGCCAAAACAATCACAGCTAGACCCAGCTTTTCAATCAGCTCTTTACACTCTCAACACTCACACACTCACAAAACACACAGGCTATCTGTACAACAGCACACACATTCTTTTCACACACACACACACACGCTGTTCCATGCTACACATGTTACCAGCTTGTGGGTCAGCTTAACCAGCTGTTCTGGGATCAGTTCTCGTCCTGTCTTTCTCGCGCTGTAGACTGGTCCTGAGACTCGGCTGCTCTTAAAGCCACAATCAGGGATTTCACAACAGCACCAACAGTGCTCTGAATGTACAGCCGGACGGAGGGCAGCGCAGCGTACGTAGAACGAGAGTTCTGACGGTTGTTTTGGCTGATGTTAGATTTCTGTTGGAGTATTGGATATAGATATTAAGATATTGATATAAATAAGCTTAATTAATGGTGTCTATCTACAGGAATCCATAGGAATGGACTTTGCTGGTCCCTGATTTTGGCTTTGCTGCAGTGTAAGATAAGTCATGGTGCTCTTTGCCTGTGAGGGCTTTTAATGGTGTTCTTGCGAGCGAATGTTCAGTCACTCTGCCATTTGTGGAATGGAAACAGCCACCTCTGTCGTGTTTTGACAAGATTGACAATTCACAAACACCACCCTGAGCTACAGTGCGGTTTTAGTTGATGACAGCTATTTAATACGTGCAATCAATCTTATAGAGATCTTATCATATTTTTATTTAATTTTAAATGAACCATACGTGTCAGATTTCTAAATCTTTAGTAAACGTTGCCTCTGGCCTTTGTAGTCCAGTGTGAGCTCCCTTCACCCTTTGTAGTTCCCCTTTGATCTCTATTAAGCCCTACTCGGATGGGACTAGTTGTACAAGTCCACTCATTGGACTGCTGGACGTTCCATGGTTGTGATCACTGAGCTGGACTCGAAGACTTTCGGTCAGAGCAGTTTGATGACCAGCTGACACTCCCCCTTCTCCAGGTTAACTGACTGACCGGCCGATGACATCCCGCCTGACACTAGATTTGAGCTGCGTGTTATGAAAATGAGGTCACTTAAGGTCATTGTTACAGTGATTTTCAACTTTTGGCTTAAATTGAATGAATCCCCGTGGACCAAGGTCTGGTGAACGGCACTTGCTGCTGAGCGACCCTTATACCAAACATCTAGTCAGGAACAGAGGGGAGATGCAGGAGGGGGGGGGGGGTCGTGCTGTAGATGTGTTCAGCCGGTCAGTGATGCATGTGTGTGCATGTAAGCGAATGAACTGGTCTTTAGATCAGTCTATAGGCCGAGTAAGACCGTGTGCATGTGAACGTGTAGTACCTGCGAGTTCCCACCAGAGCAGACGACTAATGTATCCCTGTGCCTTCATTCTGCCAGCATAGGCACATGTGACCTGTTTCTAAGGTTCTAGCGATGTTGCAGTCTCACATTATTTAATCCACAGTTTCTTCGAGTTCTTAAGATGTCAGCTGCTCGCATGGGCGGAGCTAGAGAGCTAAGGAGGCTAGAGAGAGGGTAGACTTCCAGTTTAGTGTACTGGAGGACTGGAGCCATGCTGAACACACCCTTTCAGAAACACGCAAGTGTAAACCCCAAAGTTAGACGCGGCCTAAGACTCAGTCGCCACATATCCGTCAGTGTGGACATGTTTATGGTTTAAGGGAAAGCCCTTAAACTGGCCAAAGAAGGAGGTGACGAGAGAGGTCAGACATGAGAGCTCACCCTTCATTTCCCCTCCAGTCTTATGTGATTTTCACCCATATGTGTCACACTGTCACCTTATTATTACTACTGTTCTATTTATAGTATTAGTATTTCACTTTGTTGCGACCATATTTTCAAGTGTTGTACTGATTTGGTTCATACGGTTGTGTTTTATACAGGTATATATGATTAAATGATACGTCGCCAGGTTGTGGATATTGACACCTCATCTCTGCCTGACTGAAATATGCTTGGAATTCAGATCCAGAAACTTCATGTCGATCCTGTTTCATCTCAATAAAGCAAAGCAGGTCTGAAGATACGTGTCTTTGCGTCAGAATAGTTTGCTTATTCCATTCACAGGGGTTAAACTGGGGTTTTGGAGTTGTGGGAGCCAACGATGTTGGAAAAATAGATATTTTAATTGATATTATATATAAATCTCGGCACTGCACTGTTAAAAATGTCTTGTCTTGTAAAAATGTCCCAGTTTACTCAGAGTTTACTCAGTAAGAGTCCTTGGGCAAGACTCCCAACACTACACTGGCTCACCTCTGTGATATGAGTAATATTGTAAGTCATAAGTCAGATAAATCATCCAGGGTCATTCAGTTCATTTAGACAGGGGGGGGGAACAGATAGATGGAGGGGGTTCTCCGCTGAGGGGGTTCTCCCTGATCTTCTTCTGGATGTGCCTAACTCCAGTGAGAGACCCAGAAGAAAGCACAGATCCAGTAAGGCCTGATCTACAGCACTGGACATGTGGACATCTGAGAGTGTGACCTCTTTCCTCCTCTTCAGGAGCCTCAGTTTGGAGGACTGGTTCTCTTCTGGGTCCAGAAGGTCATACAGGACACATACAGGACATTGGGATTGTCAACCATCTTATTCCTCATAGGTTATCAGCAGGGTAGAAGAAGTGCTCTTTAATAGCAGGAGATGCTGAAACTGTATTAAAAATAACTACAATCAAAACAACTGCTGGACCTGCCCTCCTCCACTGGGTGGCGCAAGCTTCTCATTTTTGTAGCACATGGAGACCCAATAACTGAAATTGAACCAAATTCAGAGGGAGAGAAGTGTCAGAATTCAGCAGCCAGACTGAGAGAACAATACAAACACCTGAAGAGACACCCAGTCTGTCTGTCTGTCTGTCTGTCTGTAGGTCTGTCAGTCTGCCAGGCCTTCTTTGTTTATATGCAGAGTTTATGATGTAAAGTCATGCATGAACACCTGGATATACATGAACACAGCGGTGCTCAGCGGTCAGAGCTATAGGCTATTAATGGCAGGGTTGTGGGTTCGATACCCGGGCTCGGCAGGCTGCCACTGTTGGGCCCTCTCTGGGTATGGGTGTGTGCTCACAGCCCCTAGTTCACTAGTGTGTGTGTATGTGTGTGTTCACTACCATAGATGGGTCAAATGCAGAGGACACAGATGCATGCACCTATACCTTGTCTGTCAGCTGTTGAATAACAAGGCTCTCAACAAAGACCCAATGGTCCATTCTGACTCCGTAAGGCCTGGTCTACAGCACTGGACATGTGGACATCTGAGAGTGTGACCTCTTTCCTCCTCTTCAGGAGCCTCAGTTTGGAGGACTGGCTCTCTTCTGGGTCCTGAAGGTCATACAGGGCACATACAGGACATAGGGATTTCTCAACCAGCTTAGATCGCCCGAGACCAGACACCAGCTGTGTGTGTGTGTGCTCACAGCCCCTAGTTCACTGGTGTGTATGTGTGTGTTCACTACCACAGATGGGTCACAGATACATGCACCTATACCTGGTCTGTTCGCTGTTGAATGGCAAGGCCCTCTCCTCACCTTTTACTGACCTTTCCTTTTCTAAGACAGTCCGAAAGAGCGAAGGGAACTAGATATCTACAGCTAAAGCAGTAAAGTACGGTTGCTGTCCTACAGGAACTTGCTGGCTTGGTGGCCGGCCACAGCTTCCTCTTTAGGTGGTGACACAGAAGTACATGTTGAGTAATGGGCCAGTATTTAGGTGGGGGAGTTTATTGAGTATGTAAATAGTCATGGTATTACTCTGAGTTTTTAAAGGGGGAAACACTGATGTTTTAAACTGTCCAGCACTAAATAACTGACTGGTCCTGCTGGGGGCAGCCATTCAGAGAGGGCTGAGTGGGGTGTGAAAGGGCTCATTGCATGAAGTGCTGGTGACAGGAGGTATTTTGTTTACTGCCCAAAAACCCACAGCCAGACCAAAACACGTGTTCTAAGTTATGTATGGAATAGTGATGATGGTGACATACAGCCAAATCTAAACAAAACAACGTTTCTTTTAGGGACTATTTTATCTCCGTGTATCCTTCCGCAGGCACTGTTTTAGGCCAAACCTTTATCAAAATAGGGGGGAATAGAAAAAGCATTTTATCCATAATCATTTAATGTGGTTTAACAGTCTGTGAGTGAGTTTTAAAGAGGCATTAAACAACTATTTAGACTCTGCTTCCATTTATTCACCACCCCTGCGAACAACAATCCGCTTCCGTACAAGATGGGCGACACTGGCTGCGTCCCCAATCGCTCCCTATCGCGCTAGCTCACTGGCTAGCATGCAGACACGGCGCCTAATCGCACTCGTTAGGTTAGTCAGTGAAGTGTGCACTAGCGTGGGGTTTCGGACGCAGCCACTGTCTCATGACACTTCTTCAGGAAGCGTTGACATTTGCTTCAGCCAATCGGGGGCCACGTTTTGCGCGACAAGCCAATCAGATTTGAGGTGAACGGAGAGAGCCGAGGATAGACGAAGCTGCCCGAGACGGCTGTGGCGGATCAAGCGCCGCATTTGCTTGTACGCCACAGGGCGCCGAGAGGGACCGTAGCTAGCAGTTAGAAGATTTCTGCAGTTTTAAGGGCAAAACGAAGAAAACATGGCTGGATTTCGGCTGATTTGGGGTTTGCTGATGCTGTTTGTTGTGAACGGCGATGCAGTTATCAGGTAAATGTTGTTTACTTCCTGTTTGGGCAGAAAACGTAGCTACCGTATTTGCATATTTTAATATTGCTTTACTATTTTTTTATTATTATTATTTTAGAAACGATTTATAACTTTAAACAATACTTAGTGCTCATCTGAAAAGTTTGCAGCTTACTTGAAAAAAGTTAGACTGCTTGTTTTTGGAAGTGTCCGGTCCACCTTAAATTCCACTGTATTACTGGCTGGCAGCTGTAGGCGCTTCAGTGCAGCTGCGGCTCATTTAAGGTGGAACGGAAAATTCGAATGACGAGCAGGAGAATAGCTGCAGACTGCTACTCCTGACTGTTGGTGTAGATGAAGGCGACCCTGTGTTCAGCTGTCTGTTGTTTAAAAAGTGGTTGATGTGTGACTGCTGTGGCCGGGCTGTTAATTCCCCTTTCCCACCCTCTGCAGAATCCCCCTGCACAAAACGCGCACAGTGCGCCGCCTGCTGGCTGACAACGGCCTAACCATTGAAGAGCTGAAGGCTAAGGGCAGAGAAACTGGAGAGACCGTCTGGCAGGATGAGACCACTGCTCCCACTAACGCCACTACTGTCCCACCAGCCACCACCACCACTTCTCCTCCACCCTCCCCTGCAGAGAAACTCACCAACTTCATGGATGTAAGCACCAGGTTTCCACACAGATCCGTACAAGCAGCATCCTTAAACTGGGCATTACACCAACTCGTACTTCTAAAGGGTGGAAAACCTGGACAATCTGATTCATAAAGACCAGCTGAATCCTAACATAGAGGTCACACTTAAAGGGAAAATAAAAAATAAAAAATCCCCACCTAATTCAGTGGTGGACACCTGCAGCAGCGGTCATTGCGTGTCCGTTGAAGAGCACATGCTGCAGGATGTTCTGGATGAAGGTATTAAACAGCTGGAAAACGAGCCGATTCTAAAACCCCCCAAACTGTGACATCACAGTCTTGACTCGCTATAGTGACAACCCCCAATATTTACATAAATCCCGCCCACAAACTCATCGCTCTGCTAGTTTAAACCTTAGACAATACAAGGGTCTGGCTCAGGAACCCTGTGGAGTGGTGAAGGGAAAACGGTGGTCAGTAGTAGTAGATCATGATGATGATGATGACGAGTGTAAATAGTGATCCATCTCAGTAATTGTCCTTTTCTGTTGCTGTGTCAGGCGCAGTACTTCGGCGTGATCAGCATCGGGACGCCCCCGCAGAAGTTCACCGTGCTGTTCGATACGGGCTCCTCCAACCTGTGGGTGCCGTCCATCCACTGCTCCTTCCTAGACCTGGCCTGCTGTGAGTCAGCGGAGGCTGTTCCTCTTATTCGTCCTGCTGTGGGCGTTAGGCCTGATAACGATGTCATTGATCATTGTACCGTACTGTATATCGTTGCTGTCCAATTAAAAACTTGTATCTCCAAATTGTTGGCTGTCGATGTAAAATAAGAGTCTATTTCAAATAATTTAGAGCTTTTCTATTGGTCCATTCATCCAGAGTTATTTACACAGTGTTCAGAAGCAGAAAACTAAAAATGGAGATGCGTGTCTTTCATTGGACATGATCTCGATCATGTTTGGCTGACCTCAGGATTGCCCAGTGCTGACCATTGTGTTTACTTACATGTATTATATCCAGTCCCACTGTTAAGCAGAATTAAAGAAGCTTTATTGGCGGGACTGTATACACACAATACTAATAATTAAACAATATTAATAATTTCTAATCTTAATTAATCTCTCTCTATCTCTCTTTCTCTTTCTCTTTCTTCCAGGGTTGCACCATCGCTACAACTCTAAGAAGTCCAGCACCTACGTGCAGAACGGCACCGCGTTCTCCATCCGGTACGGGAGAGGCAGTCTGTCTGGCTTCATCAGTCAGGACACGGTCAACGTAAGTCACAGTCTCAAAACTCAACACAAGCTACAGACAAATTTGCAGGATCAGCTCTTTTTAATACCCTTGATTTCAGAACAAACAATAATTGAGCAGGTGTCCAAATACTTTTGTCCAAAAACATACTCTGAGTTAAATAATGCTAACGGCTGCTACTGGTGTGTGTGTGGGGGGGTGTGTCTAGCTGGCAGGGTTGGACGTGACCGGGCAGCAGTTTGCTGAGGCGGTGAAGCAGCCGGGCATTGTGTTCGCTGTGGCGCGGTTTGACGGGGTGCTCGGCATGGCCTACCCCTCCATCTCTGTGGACGGGGTCAGGCCCGTGTTCGACACGGCCATGGCCGCCAAGCTCCTACCCCGCAACATCTTCTCCTTCTACATGAACAGGTCTGTTCTTATTCTCACTTACTCACACACACACACACTCCAACCCTGACCACGGTCATGCAGGGCTTACGTCCGGCTCCAGCACACCTAGCCCAGGGAGACTGAGCCGTCTGATCTGCTGTGGTTCCTCCTTAAAGCTCAGGAGCTCTTCTGTAACTCTGGGGTCCGTTTTCTGAGCTTCCTCTTATCTCAGCAGTGAGAGGTGGCGAAAGACTGCTGCTGTTGTGCCTCAGGCATGTGACTCTGGGTGGAAGACAGAGAGAGAGAGAGAGAGAGTGTGCGAGTGTGCGAGTGAGCGAGCGAGTTTGTAATGGGGGACAGTCTGTCTCTCTCTCTCTCTCTGCTGCTGGTTAATCAAATTAGTGAGCAAATGGTGGAAAATGTGCAGAAACATGAGTTTTAGCTGCAGCACTAATGTTGGACACCACTTACACTATATGTCCAAATGTTTGTGGACACCCCTTCTAATGAATGCGTTCAGCTACTTTACGTTTCACTCATTGCTGCTCACACGGATGTGCAAATGCACACACACACAGTTTATCTAGTCCCTCTGCCAATAGAATAGGACTCTCTGGAGCTCCATGCTGCCTAATGCCAGGCGTGGGCTAGAGGGGTATAAAGCCCCCCAGCATTGAGCCTTAATGAGCCTTGGTTGCATACCGAGAACACCCTGCAGAACCTGATCATTTAATTCGGTTTATATTAATTAGCCAACCAGTTTAATTAGTTGTTTAATAAGAATAACAAATGTAAGAATTATGGATTTTCAAGGATGCTAATTTGCATATTGCAGGCGTCTGTGATGTCAGTATTAGTAAAGGCTGAGGTTGGAATAGCAAACAGTATTGGGCACTCAGTGTGTGTGTGTGTGTGTGTGTGTGTGTGTGTGTGTGTGTGTGTGTGTGTGTGTTTGTCTTTAGGGACCCTGGAGCAGAGATCGGGGGTGAGCTGATGCTGGGAGGTTTTGATCAGCAGTACTTTGACGGAGATCTTCACTACGTTCCCGTCACCCGTAAAGCCTACTGGCAGTTCAAGATGGACGAGTACGTAGCCTGACCAGTCACCGCTGTCCAATCAGATATTGTGGTTTAATTATTGTGGCGCTGCTAGAGCTGCAGTTCCCCCTAGTGGTGCAGAGTGAAACGACTCGTTCATACATTTTTCTGTAACAAAAAGAAAATTGCAATTTTTTCAATAATAATTTATAAAATTAGAAATCTGGGCTTTGATGGGGCTAAAAGATCCAGTCAGGTCATTTCTAGTCTCCACTTGAGGTCAAATAAACAGCCTGACTTCCCGTCTTATCTCAAATACGTGATCTGGATAAACCCCTCCCACCTAATTAAAGCACATGCTGCTGTACAGCGTCGCACACACCCTTTGTAGCTCCCAGACAGTGGTGCTGATTCACACTGAGGACTGATGGCCGTGCTGATTGGTCTGCAGGGTTCAGGTCGGAGGCACCTTGGCGCTCTGCAAGGGTGGCTGCCAGGCGATCGCTGATACTGGCACCTCCATGATTGTGGGACCTGCTCAGGAGATTCGAGCTCTGAACAAAGCCATCGGTGCTATCCCTCTGCTGATGGGGGAGGTGAGGAGAACACACACACACACTCTCTCTCACACACACACACACACACACACATGTACACAAAGTTGTTAAATGCCCTTAAGCAGATGATGATGTTGTATGACTCCACCCCCTGCTGCCCCCTCACTCCCTGTCTCGCACCAGCAGCGAGCTTCGTTTGTTTTACAGACTAAGTGAAAATGAACAGTTGGTGAATGTTATGGGTACAGGAGTGATGATGATAATGATGATGATGATGATGATGATCTCTGCTTCCTTCCTGTAGTACTTTATTGACTGCAAAAAGATTCCCTCCCTCCCCACGATTTCCATCAGTCTGGGAGGACAGATGTTCAACATGACGGGAAAAGACTACGTTGTCCAGGTAACACACTCTTACACTCTCCTACTGTCCTGACTGACTGGTACAGATCCAGAAAGGATGCAAGGCTCTGGAGAGCCTTCTGGTCTGAGGTGGTCCCAGACTGGTCCCATGCTGGTCAGGATGCTCTCAATAAGGCCTCTGTAGAAAGTCCAGTGGATACTCCAGGATGGTGGTGTTAATGGCAGGGTTGTGGGTTGTGGGATACCCGGGCTCGGCAAGCTGCCACTGTTGGGCCCTTGAGCAGGGCCCTTCTGTCACCCTCTCTGCTCCCGGGGTGCTGGAGTTGACTGCCCACCGCTCTGGGTGTGTGTGTGAGTGTGCTCAATGCCCCTAGTTCACTAGTGTGTGAGTGTGTGTTCACTACCACAGATGGGTCAAATGCACCTTTTATTTAAAGTGATGGTTTGGCCAAAGATTTTACTCCGTGTCAGAGGTTTGCTTCAGGGCATACAGGGGACATGCCCACCTCTCCCCCTTAGACCTGGACAGAACTCGGGTTTTATGGTTTCATCGTTGTTCAGTGTTCTGTATGAATATGGACTCAATTCTGAACGATTCTCCCAAATGTTTTGGGTCCATTTGTTCATTAAACACAACAGTCCCCTTCCTCCCTCTCTTTCTCTCTTTCAGGAGACTCAGTTGGGCGTGAGTATCTGCCTGTCTGGCTTCATGGGGATGGACGTGCCGCCCCCTGCTGGCCCCCTCTGGATCCTGGGGGATGTGTTCATCGGACGCTACTACACAGTCTTCGACAGAGACAATGATCGAGTGGGATTCGCCCCTTCCAAGTAAACCGAGGGGCACTGAGGGTCGGGGTTTGAGAACTGTTGCACTGAAGGCGATCAAAAAGAGCCGAACAGAAGGAAAAGAGGATCAGCGATCTTCAGCCGTCAGACTAAAACTTTACTGAAACTTTACTGAAACTTTACTGAAACTTTCCCAAAGCTTTCTTTCTTTCTTCCTCTTGTGGTTTTATATTGAGCTTTTCTTTACTGATTGTAGTTCCTGGGCTTCAGACGGGTGATTCACAAAGCACAGCTTCTCAGTTTAGCTGGATAACTCAAGCCCAGAGTCCAATAAGAAAAGCACGAGGTACGTTGCCAATGGACCGCCCTCGTCTTTGGGCTTGGGTTCGCTGGCTGAGAGATTCTGCTCTCAGGTCTGAAATGAAGCGATTTGATGTTGGAAAATATGGAAAATGTTTTGTTGCACTGGACTGTTGTTTATTATTGTTAAACTATGCAGAATAATTGACTCCTGCAGCTTCTGTAGTGCCATTAAAACTCTTATTTTTATGACTTTAAAGACTGGGACCAAGATTTGCACTGTAATAGCTTTCATGTGTGAAACTTAAATAAAGAAATATGGTTTTGTTGTAAATGACTAAACGCTTAGATATGGGATAGATATTTTGCAAGTGTGAACCACGCCCTGTGTTTTGTCCAACAGTCCAGGTAGACTTTCCGGTGGTCCGTGCATAAAGCTAGGCCCCACTATTGTTGTGGTGAGTGATGGAAGATAGAAAGAGGAGGGTGCGAGGTTTGTTCCACATGTGGTTGGACTGTGAAGTAGGTTATATATGGAGTTAGGGGACCGAGTGGAGGGGTTTGGGGTGTGGTCCTTCTCCCAAAATTCAGTTATGACGTAACTCTACTTATCGCAATATTTTCACATAAATAAAAAACACCATTTGATTTTAACTCTTAATGTGTGGCACTGCATCCAGTCAAACAGGGCCATTTACACCCTTTAGCACTGATATGACCAGTATGCAGCGGGTCACTGTTCTTTAAGCACTGAGGAGATCCACAATAAGCATATCATTTATCACAAAATCATAAACTTTACCCTGCTGTGGTGGACGTCTAATCAGAGGTCATTTTTATTATGTATTGCTTTTTATTTATTTATATTTTTCAATATAAAAATATTTAAATATATAAATAAATACAAAGCAATACATTATAAAAATATATATATTTAACAGAAATACATAATAAATAAGGACGTTTCTGTGGTCAGGTGGTTCCTTCGTAGACCAAGTTAATGCAAAAATTCCCAAATGCAGTTTTTACATCTCAGAATGGGGAAACTGGAAATTCCATGCCAGTTCTTCAAGTACCGTAACACATTTTGAAAAGAGGCCTGACCGAACAGCAAATAAGGTCAATTTTGACTCAGGTTGACTTTAATAGCTGTTAATGTGGCCAATGGCGTGTTGGCAAGGCGATGGCCTTTTGAACTTGCTCACATGCTCTATCCAATCACGTTTTCCATTTCCTCCCAATTACTTCCCAATTACTTCATGGACGCGAAGTCCATCACATGACATCCAACATGATCTTAATGAGTGAGGCTAACTCAATTTGACCATAACCGAGCTGAGGCCTCTGGGAGACGCACGGTTGTCCTCAGACTGGAGCTGGGTTCCCGTGCAGGAGAACCTTCCTCAGAGCTGGAGGAAGAAACCTTGAGAGGAACCAAGACCTCCTCCTCCTCTGATCAGAACTATTATCAATCATTAATAAAAGTCATTAAGCCTGTTCTACTAAGGTGTGCAATATAATCTTAATCATAATAATCAAATAATCATAATTTAGCATAACTAATATAATCATAGCAGTGATGGTTTGAGTAATGATGGTTAATGGTGGTAATAGTATTAATAATAGTGGCCATAGTGGTCATTAGGCAGGTACGCAGTGGCAGGAGGGGAGACACGGGTGGCAGGAGGAGCCTGGTGGTCCGTCTGGTGGGTGGTAGCTGCTGGACGTTAACCGACTCAGGGCCGTGATCATGTTTAATCAAGAACTACTTGTTTAGCCAGTAAAACGACGCAAATGTAATTAACTGAGCCGTTTATTCCACAGCAGAATTTCATCCTTTCATAAAGTCTTTCACTGTGAACGAATCACTGAGTCGATTCACTGAGTCGAATCTCATGTTTTTAAACGTGTAAGTGTGATTCGACCTAAATTACTTGGCTCCTCATGCGCCAAGTCCAAGGCTGTGTTAGCGAGGGCTTCCCAGGACTGGCTTGGGAAACCCCCGTACTCACATACACCATCTTTACCCCATCTTTACACACTGAATCCACACTGGAGCTCATTGTGTTCCATTTCACCCACATCTCCATCACACTGGACTGGACATACCAAGTGCGTTGTGTCCCGTCCATCAAGACTCGTCGATCCATCGCATGCCAAGCTGAGGTGAACAGGGTGGAGGGTGGAGGTGACCGTGCTCGTGATCAATGGCAGTGGTGTTCAGAATGGATTCAGTTATTTGAGAAAAATAAAACATAGAAATTAAAACTACACACAGTGATGCTCTCCTGCAGACAGGGCCGGTTTCTGAAAGAGGGGTTGGGGCCACTTAAGGCCTACAGCAGCAGGGGGCTGCATGGATATTTAGTTTATTCACTTATTTATATTTATTTGCAACATTTTTGGATTGAAATTAATGTAGAATTCATTTGCTGAATCTGTATGCTGAATGATAAGACCGGGAGAAGTAGGGGACCCACGTCGGACATCGGTTCGAGTCCCCAAAATGTTCAGAAACGGCCTTGCTTTAATTCCTGCATAATGTCACAGAAGGGTGGGGTTGGTTTGATACGGTGGTTCATTGTAGAAAAGCTCAGATTTCTTTACAGTGGTGGTGATTTGAATGGATTTACGCAATTTCCCCACAATTTAGCTGAGCCAATCAGCCACCTCCTCTTTTCCAGCTGCTGGCGATGCAGCACCACCCATCAGGAAAGCACCGAATCCCCAGCTCTAGTACATCAGCCAACAGACCCCCGTCCTAGCCAGCATCATAAAGGGAGCGATGAAAGCCGCCCCTGAGAGAGAGCATGGCCAGTTGTGCTCTCTCTGGCTCCTGCTGCTGATGGGCCGCAGTCCATAGGGTCAGCCTCTTAACTCTGCTGAGCCACTCAGAGCCCAAATGAATGGACAGGTTCTAGAGCCAGTACTCAGAACTCTGGTAGAACAGTGTCTCAGGCATCAGGCAGCGTCTTCATCACCATTAGGTGAAGAACCTTCTGTGAGGAGCTTTTATTAGAGCCACTTCAGAGTACCACTACATCCAGGCTAAACAGCTGGATAACTAAGGCAGTGTTCTGGGACACACTGCAGGGCTCAACACGGCCTGTTTGGGTTCATACACTCCATTAGCAGATCTGCTCTAAAGCTGAAGGCTTCTTTTAGAGAGCACCATCCACTTCACAACGAACTGGGGGGACTTCCAGCCAACATTCCCTTCATACCTTGCAGCTGAAGGAAATAGCTGGCGGTGTGTTTGTCATGCAGCTTGGCGTCCCTCAGTCCTCGAGACAGCAACTGGTGTCACCGCTGACAGGCTGTTAACCCACTCAGCACCAGCCCAGAACTTGCTTGCCAGTATTATCAGGTGCCTAGAACCACTGGGAGACCACAACGAGACCACAGCAAATACCAGCATGCCATCAAACCCAGGAGGTGTTGAAGCAAGACGTACTACTAGTTATCCTAGGCTGCGGGTGTCGGACAGCACGGGAAGATGCTGGGTTTTTTCATGCACCCACACAGGG
The DNA here is from genome assembly GCF_030463535.1 of Salminus brasiliensis. Taxonomy (NCBI): domain Eukaryota; kingdom Metazoa; phylum Chordata; class Actinopteri; order Characiformes; family Bryconidae; genus Salminus; species Salminus brasiliensis. The sequence continues at coordinate 1,007,268 of NC_132880.1, forward strand.
AGCGCGTTGACAGAGGGCTGGGCGATACAACCTCAGATCAGCATCACGATTAATTGAGCATTTTACCTAGGTTATGATTCATAAATGATCAGTTAAGATGCTTGTTACATGGGGAAGAGGAAAGTACAAACAGAATTAGTTAAATATTTGTATAAACAAATAATATTAAAGCAATAATTGATATGGGCAAGATTACGTTGATTAGAGGTTCAGACTATCGGCTTTTGTTCTCGATTTATTGCTCAGCCCTACCTATACTGCATCACAGACATGCAAAAAACTTAAATCTCCAACTTATATCTGCAACTTTGGACCCTTCAAATGAAGTCAATATAAAAAAAATTTGATTCCAGGTCATTTTGGAGCGTTTCTATTGGTCCGTTCATCAGGAAGTTCTGATACAGTGTAGAGAACAACTGCAGATTCAGATTATGGAGAAGTGAAAAATGTCAAAAATGGAGATACAAGGTTTTAGGCCGTTGTTAATACACACACTGATTTTTATGGTTGTGTGTTTAGTTTAAGCTGGGACTTCTCCAGCAAATGGATCATTATGTATAGGATGTTGAGAGAGTTCTGGATGGTCCACTGGGAAGGTCTAACCTCAGCAGAACCAAACTGCTGTAAAGTTATGAAGGGTCTGATGCCACTGTATGGAACTGTGTGTGTGTGTGTGTGTGGTTTTTACCACAAGAAACCATAAACCATCTTATCCGAACGTAGATTTAATAATTCCATAAATATCTCCATCTTACACACACATACCGAGACTATCCAAACAACCCTGTGGGATCTTCATACACACACCACAGTGACCATGAGACGTTCCTCAAGAATCCAGTGTGATCGATTTATTCACTGAAGACATTTTTGGCAACAACCGCTCAACCTTTAATCCAAGAAACTGGCAGAAACGTCCCAAAACCCATCCTCTCCAATCCAGGACCGTCCTGAAGGGCAGCTGTTTCTGTGATAGGCAGATTACTTCACATGAAATTTTGCATAATTATGACCGTGATGTGCTACGCCATCCAATCAAGCCCAGTCCAGTGTTCAACTCTCTCAGAAACGGAGGCCATTCTCCTTCTCCTCCCCCCCGACGACCACATACCCCCCCTCTACAGCAGCTGCTTCCTCTCCGCTACATCAGCTCAGAGTAGAAAATAAAGCTACGTAAAATGAATCAACAGAGAGGCTCAAGCTTCTCCTGAGATCTTCCGAGGGTTAGAACCTCTCAGACAAGCAGAATAAATACTTCAGAGACGAAGACCACATCCTCTAAACACTGAAACCACAGCTAGTTTGAAAGGAAGCTCGACCCACAGTTTAATGTGATGAACCTCCTCGAGGAGCCGCTGCCACGTGGCCGACGGCTGAAGGCTCAGACAGGCGTTTGTGAGCAGCCGAGTAAAGTGAAGTGGAGGCAGGGCTGGAAATGGGTCACAGTCCTCATGTAAGGCCCTTCACCACGGCCAATCGATCAATTTGCTGCATTGGCTGGTGCTCAGTGAAGGAACAGGAAAACTGCTGACTCTAAATTCACCCCTCACATCTGAATGATTAGATTTGGGCTTCAAATGCACGGAAACCCTCTTTTAGGCGGTTCCTTATAGTAAGGGTTCTATTCAGTGCCCATAACAGGGTTCCACTATTCGGAGTAAAGTGCAGCAAACTGTTCTGTAGTAAACGACCATTTGCTACAGATGTGGTGCACAGGAATTAGGTGAGAGCGTCGCTTTAAAGGGCCCATATCCTACATTTTTTATCCACAATTCAATTAATGCCTTAAAAACTGAACAGATTTTGCCCTTTAAGAATGATATGCAAATTACGTGTTGTCTGATTGGTCACCCTGGTTCGTACTTCATTTACAAAGCAGCCCGTGCACAAAAAAAAAACAAATCAAAAAACACTCAATTTAACAGGAGTGAGTGGGCGTGGCTAAACTGTGGTAGATTAAATGGGTGGATATATGGAAATGCTTCAGTTTTAGTGACGCCACAAAAACAGGGAATTAAAAACAGGCGGAGTCATTTCCACATACGGACCCTACTTCAAAGAAGTTAAGAAAATGTGTAGCTGTACGATATGGGCCCTTTAAACAGACCTGACGGGCGTGCCATCGTGTGTGGGAGGGGGGAGTGTTTATGGTGGAGGCGGGTCGAGCTTCAGGCTGCTGAACATTTGTAAAGTGTAGAAAAACAAACATGGCAAACACTGACGTTCAACACTGATGAGGCAAGCAGCATCGTACTTTAGCAGAGCCCCTAAAGTAGCACGTGCATGTGTGTGTGTGTGTGTGTGTGTGTGTTAGGCAGTCCTCAAAAGGCTCTCTGGGTCTGAAAGAGCACAGTAGAGTGTGTATCCGAGTTCATCTACTTCCTGCGGGGTGAGCTCACAGAACAGGTTCACTTTTTGGTTGAGTGCGGAGGGCAGCCTTCCAGCCTCCAGGTGTCCCACTAGCGTACGCAGCAGCTGCGTGAACCGATCCGCCAGCGCCTCCTGAGTCCAGTCGCCCTCCCGCTCACTGAGGAGGAGGATCGCGTTGGTGAGCTGACTGGCGTTCAGCCGCGCCAGCGCAGGGTTCAGCTTGCAGACGGCTTTAACGACCCTCAGGCACGCGCAGCGACACCCGCCGTCCTCCTGGTCGAGAGCGCGGAGCCTGGCCGTTTCAGCCACGCGGAAACTCTGCCGCCACAGGTTCTCGTGTCGCTCAGCTGCCAGCCGGTGAGGTTTGGCAATCAGCGAAACGCCGTCCTCCATGACCAGCAGCGGAAGGAAGTCCACGTACAGCCGCCGGTCCGTCTCGTACTGCACCTCCAGAGTCAGCGTCTCCGAAGGTACAACGGGTCGAATGACGTAATCGAGAACGCTGCCAATCGCAGGCCAATTGATGGAACCTGCCACGAGCTTCTCAAAGACCTCCAGAACACTTTTGGGGGAAAGGTACCCACCCACCATGCAACGGTCCCAGTAGCTGCTGCCCCGGGGGAAGTACTCGAGGTTTTCCCGGCGGACGAGCCAGAAACCAGGGAGGTTCATGATGGTGTCTTCGCCGGGGATGGACGACCACAGGTTCTTCTCCAGGATCATAGGAACCATGAGCTGAGCATGGTCTGCTGTTACCACCTACCGAAGAGCAAATGGACGTGAACTGATGGACTTATTAATATGCTAAAATACCCCCCTCTTCTTCTTTCCTCACCTGTAGGTCATCGTACAAGCTGCCGCTGAGGTACATCTCGCGGAGGGGCATGTCGGGCAGTTTAGCGTGGAGGAACACTCGCAGCTCGGCACAGATGTCCAGGGCGGCCCGTTTGGCCACTGCCTGCTCCTCAGCAGGGATGGCAACACGCTCGTGAAAAAAGGCCCAGAGGTGCTCCTGCAAGGACAGGCGCAACCGCGCCCTCTGCAGGTCAGCCTTACTAGTGCTGCCATCACGACCCACAGCCCGGCGTAGATAATCTGAGGACATAAAACAAGCAATTCTTCATCAAGCGATAACGAGGACAGAGCTTAAAATACAAGGACTCAAAGTAACCTACACTACAAGTCCAAAAGTATACAGACACCTCTTCTAATGAGTCAATTTCAGCCAATTTAAGACGTACCTGTTGCAGACACAGGTATACAGCTTGTGTAAGCTCTAGGGATGCACTGATCCGGCTTTTTCAGTTCTGATACAGATACATAAACTTTGCATATCGGTCAATACCAGATACCAGTCTGATACCATTGCAGAATTAATATGTAGGAGAGACTTAAGGTATTAAGATGGACTAATATTACTTTATATAATATATTTATACATGTAATTTATTTATACACCAATAAATTAAAGTGAAAGGACTGGTTCCAGGGATCGGCCAAATTACCCGATACTCAATCCAACTAATTTTGTTAATATCGGGACCAACAGACGATCCTAATATCGAATCGGTGCATCCCTAGTAAGCTCTATAGACAAGTACAGACAAATAGAATGGGACACTACTGAGCAAGTACGAGAACACAGCCCTAAGGTCACCAGCCCTAAAGCCCACATCACTGAGCTGCGGAACAGTGTTCTCTGGAGGGATGATGGTGTGCCATCCAATAACTTTGGGATGAGTAGGCAGAACTAATCATCCAACTTCAGAACCTGACCTAGAGGCTGTTACTGCAGCCAAATCAGTCAAGCTCTGTTAAAACCCCTGATTTCAGAAGAACCTTTGGACACGGTGTATATTTAGAATATATGATTGGACTCACCAGCTGATCATTAAACCTTTATTAAGCTGAGTCATGTGTATTAGAGGTCTCAAGTCTGGGAATTATTAAGAACTACAGGATGGAGAGAGGTCTAGCTCACACTACCACACACTAAGGTAAAATACTGAGTTCTGAACAACTACAGACAAACACACACTAATCTAAGATGTTCAAATCTTCCAGTGTCTAATCTGAGGAGGCTACAGCCTGCTCTCCACCAAACACATGGGGTTGTAAATACCCACTGTAAATGAAGAACAGCAGCTCCGCTGTGTTCAGACCTAGCAGTAAATATAGACAGATATTAGGAGAATCCACATTCAGGAACTTGATGATGCATCAGTATCTATTTCTAAACACGTGATGTGGTTCGGGACGCAGCCTTAAAACACATCAGGTTCATCCAACTTGAGCAGAATCACTTCATTAAAGTTTCAGATCTTTTTAAATCACAGTGGCTTCTGCTGGTACTTATGACTCCTACTACACAGGTCCTACACAGGCTAAAATAAGCGCCTCTGTACACAGAGAGTGCATCATAGGTCTAAAAAAAGTGCCATTTAGGATTCACTCCATGTGCACAGGTGCCTCCTGGACATAAGGGTCACTAGCTGAGTGCAGAATACACACTTTCTGTGGCTTACAGAGTGTGCTGGGGAGCAGGGATCCAAGAATTCAGCAGTAGTTCAATGTTTATGGTGCAGGTTATTAATTCACACGACGTGGGCTGTGTATTTCACAGAAGAACGTGAGGACAGATAGGGATCGCTTGCCCACATGAATGTGAGGCCTAGATCTTTAACCAAAGAACCTCCATGTGGCGGGTGTGAAGGTCTCCCTGAGAGAGGGGTTACCTGGTTTGAACGAGTTGGAGGAGGTGGGGAGGGTTTGGAGGGAGCGACTGACATTCTGCTTCATGTCGTGGCTCAAAGTCCGAGGCGACGACCCCATCCAGCTTGGCTCCTCCCAGCTCCTCTTGCCTGACTGGTTGGACTTAGTTGGGCTGGAAGGAGCGCTAAGGGCTCGATCGTACATCTGAGAGAAATGACAGGACGTCAGGTGGGAGAGTGAACATACGGAAGAGTACCCGTTTGGCACGAACACCAGGGTTCACATATAGGGACTGTTATGCATGATTACAATTAGCAATTATTAACTACTAAAGATGCTTAAATATGAATTTGAGTATTCTATTATTATTATTATTATATCTTTAAACAACACCAGGAGTATCAACAAACATGTTACTGATAAAATGAGGTAGCTGCAAGTCTGAACTCACCCTCTTAACTGCCAGTGTGGCAATGCCCAGCATGGCAGCTCCTCCAACTCCCAGGACCAGCTTAGCATTGGACAGCACAAAGTCGATGGCCGTGCCGATGCCATTGTCGTCTTTCTTCCCCTTCCGATCCCCGTTTACTCCCGCCATCCTGTCCCCCACCTAAAATTTGGATTGGAACAATTTTCCAGATCACAGCTTTGTAAGCTAATCCAGCTGAACATTTCTGGTGAAGTGTAACCCTCGGTGCCCACCTGCTGCTGTACGGACCCGGCGGCGTTTAAGTTGCTAGTGTGGCGAGCTCTAGACCAGCCCGCCCAGGCGGCTGTTCAGGAAGAACTGGCCCCTCTTCAAGGCGTCCTCCTTCTCTCCCGGAGAGCTGAGGGCCTGGCAGCGCCTGAACTCCTGGGTCACAGCGCGCCGGTAGTAGTTGCGGTCTGTGTACTGTAGGTGGCGCCCTGCTCGGAGCAGCGCTCTGTACAGCTCCAGCACGGCACCGCGAGACCAGCCGCCCATCAGGGAGAGCTCACGCTGGGCAGAGACGAGCGTCTCACACACACCTACAGGGACACAGTGTGGATCAGAAGAGCATGGGAATGCAGTGTGGGGTCACTGCTGTCTTATTACATGGATATGAAAGAGCCCAGGACACAAAAACCTGAGACAGAGGAGTGGGGTGTAGAATGTAAACATCATGCTGTCGAACTGTTCGGTGGTCGTACACTATTGATCAGGAACTATTGATCATAAAGACCTGATTATATATATACACACATATACATATACACATTTCCCAAGGAGTCTCATGGTATTCAGGTCCTTGCTGGGAAAAACACAGCCTGGTCAGCTTAACAGAGTTTACTGTTGCTGTAGTTTGATGGTCTAACTGGTCAACAAGCATGACCAGTATGACTAGTCTGACCAAGCTGGTCAACCAGGATGATCAAGCTGGTTATGCAGCTAAACCATCTAACGTAAATAAGACGTTCTGGTCTGGAGCTAAGCTTAACCAGCTGGTTTACTAGTATAGGAGACGTTTTCACCTGGATGATCAGCTCTTCAACCACCTTAACCATCACAGATCAGCTCAGATCAGCTCAGATCATCACAGATCAGCTAAGATCAGCTCAGCCCCTCGAAATCCAGCAACAGCTAGTCGTGAACTGGATGTTCCACCTCCCTCAAAGCGAGCTTATCCCAAACTACACCTCCTAACATGCCTATCTATATAAAAGACTGCACACTTCAACAGAAACCCTCTTTTAAACAACCTAGAACTAAAGCGCTGCCTTTAAAAACACCCTGGTTTAACCGCTAGCCACCGTTAGCCAACCGGCTAACCAGCTAGCAGCAGGCTCAAATGACCTTTACTGCTTAAAGAAATACGGGCGTGCAGGAAACCCAGGCTATGGCAGATGTATAGGAAAGATAGCCGTTTAAAATAACATAATGTGACACTTACGTTTGATAATTCTGTGTTTTAAAGCAGAGAGTTTCTCCGCTTTCCGCGCGAGGTCGAGCCACACACACAGCAACCAGCCGAGTGAACGCCTTCCCCCGGAAACCCAGATATTTACATCCGCTGCACAGCAGCCCGTGAAGTCTTCACTAACAACTTATTCTGCAATATAGATCATCACAAATATATTGAATTGCATCAATATATTACAGTCAAATATAAGTTTCGCATTAAAACGCCTCTTATTATTTTTTTTTTTGCCTCTTTCACAATTTGTCCGTTCCACCTTAAATATTGCAGCTGTTACAGTTCGGCGGCTACAGGCTCCACAATGTAAATGCGGTACCATTTAAGGTGGAACTGATAATTGCCAACTTTAAACTCGTTCATTAGGGGTAAATTAATCTGTACTTATTAATGTATTCATATTTTATCATCTAAAAAGGCCAAATGCATAAATGGCAAGGCTATTGAGTATATTTGCTAATCTAGCTAATCTTAATACTAGTATTTTTTTAAAGTAGTGAATATAAAAGGGGTAACTATAATGATTTATCCGGTGTGAATTAGTATATCTGTTTTTCAAATAAAAAAAGAAAAAAAAGAAAAAAAAATCTATATATATAAATATAAAAATCTAAGTCAAACCTACACACTTACATTTTAATGTAATGCAATTTAAAGTGTTTATTTTCTTGGAGCTAAGAGACTAAAGAGAAGTCTGTCACCCAAAATTAATTTCATGCTTGTTGCCACATTAGCCCTGTTGCTTCAGTGCAAAGCTAGAAGCAAAGTTCAGACACCAAACATGGCTGTCTTTGGCTATCGGTTTAAAAAGCTATACTCTATACTGGTTAACCAGCTTAGCTATTGGCCGTTGTACTCCAGTCTATCCTAGAACATATACTATAGCTTAATGTACTTGCAGGTCTACCAGCATGACCAGCTTGACCAGTCTGATAAGCTACTAGTTGACTAGTTTGGTCAGGCTGGTCAAACAGGTGATCATGTTGATCAGCAGGTTTGGTCATACTGCTTGACTAGCTGGGCCAGGTTTGCACAGTTGGTCAGCTAGCTTAAAAGAACCTTTTGGGATGGTTCTACATGGCATCAAATAGGGTTCCACTACAGTTACAAGTAAACACTAAAGCCTTTTGCTTAGAGTGTGCATTCGAGGAGTGGGGGACTCCATGTGAATGTGTGTCAGCTACAAGCCCACGTGCTTGGACCGAAGATACTGGAACGCTGGTTCTGTCTGTAACTGAAAGCTGTAGTGAACTCCCAGGCACTGGATCACATGATGACAATCAAAGATCAGACCAGCTAGCCTACAGTCAGTCACATGAGGTTACGATCGTTCCCCAAGGACTTCTGGGTTTGAACAGCTGACTCGTTCGAGTGGAATAATGATACTTATGTGAACTTTACCGGAAACCTGATTACAGGGGGCTCACAGCGGAGGGCCCATATTACATTAAACTGTTAGGCTAAAAGTAGAAGGTCACTGATTCTGCAAACAATGAGATTCAGATTCATAGCTCACTGCTCCTAAATACCACAGCTTGTACTGTATTGTTAAAAATAATAATACATACTATATATAAGCTGTATGTATATATTTTATATGTATGTATATATAATTACAAGCTGTAAGAACACAGTGTTGGCTCATTTATGACTTAGAGATCATAGACTCATAACCTATGCAGTTATACTCATAAATATTTAAACATTGACTCAGTTTATTTATCAAAGTAATTTTGCCTCTGTAGACCACCTTCTGGAGTCAATGTTTAAATATTTATGAGTACAACTGCATAGGTTATGAGGCTATGATCTCCTAAAAGTTATAAACACGAATGGCCACTAAATGCTTATTTAAGACATGGAATGCAATCAGGTCCAGCCCGTTTAGCTCTTTATCATGAACAATGAGAGAACAGACCACATCTGACCATGAAGCTGTTTGAAAGTGATCACCTGTCCAATTACTTTTGAGTCTGTCAAACTTGGAGAGGCTGAAATTCCAATAGTTTTGTTAAACCCCTTGAATTAAAGCTGAAAGGGTTCACTTGATTGGTGGTAGTGCACAGAAGCGAAATCACTCATGGACCTGGCTGTACGCCAGCCTGACACTCAGGCCCTGTAGAGATGTATTGATCAGGTGTTGATGAAGCAAACCGGTGGATTGTCCACCATCAGAATTGTGAAGTTCAATAAACTCCAGATTTGTTCTCTGAAGTGGGTTCTGGTCGCAGAGGAGAATGCCAGTGTGACGGTCTGGCCGGTGACTCAGTCAGCCTCTATCAGGGGAAGGGAAATTCAATTCCTTAATTGGAATCACTGGGTCCGCATTACGGCCTCTTCTTGTTTGTCCGCTGCGACAAAACTTGTTGTACACTCAGTTTCTTTCAGCACACGGTACGTTTCAGCGAGTCGCTCCTGCTCTGAGGTGAGTCCACATTCATCCACTTCTGCTCTCTGAACCTCCTTCTACCACACTGCTCAACATGATGACCGCATTAGGGGTCACAGCAGTTCCTCTGCTCTGCTGGGATGGTTCTGAGCTTGTAAATACACTTCGTAAAGAGCATAGAAACGGATTGCTTGGTGTTTTTTCTTTGTCGTTTGAGATGTTGGACTACATGGATTACAGCGTGACGTCCATAATAGTGAAAGCTCATACTGAACCAGTTTGTACATTACCAGATACCAGAGATATGTCAAAAAGAGGAGCCTGACATGTGCTACCATCCAAGGGTTCAAGGGTGGAGTCAAATGTTGTCTGATTCTAATCTTGCACACCTTCAGTCTTCAACTGAAGATGGTTAGATGAGTCCAGAATGACGAACAGAACTTTACATTACTGTAAATGAACTGTTATGATAAAAGATGATCCAAAAAGCTTCAAAATCTCAATGGATCCAAAGATATCAGGGCTGGAAACTTGACAGAAGATCATTTTAAATGAATATCTACCTTATATTGTTTACCATTTTAGAATTTCTCATTGTTCCCGAACATCGACATATCAAAACTCCAGGTTGGTGTGTTTTTATCATGTTAAAATCGACATTGTTTTAGTTGTATAATGAAAATAAAATAGGAAAAGCAGCTAATGCGGGAAGCGATTCCAAACTTTTGAATGGTACACCCTTTAGAAAGGGTTCCTCAAGGGTTCTTCAGTAATGACAGAGGCTCTATAGAGAACCAGGACAACTCAAATAGCTCTTTTAATGTTTATATGGTTCTTTTCCTGTCTAAATGGTTCTTCTCTAGGCTGTTCCTAGACCCTCAGAAAGGTTCTGCTATTGGTATGAGCTGAAGAATCTTATTTTGCAGGTCTAGATATGTGATGTATGTGTTATGTGCTAATATTGCATGTTTCAGGTGGTTGAAGTTCAGTATGTTCTACTGCTGGACTTTAGTTTCTTCACTGCGTTTGGTTTTTAAAGGCTTTATATGTAAGTAAATGGGACATCATTTCAGACACTTGGAAGAAGTTCATTTGTGGTCTTTCATACTTTCCGGTAAATTGGGTTAAAGCAGTGGAGTTGAGTTATCTGCTCCAGACTGAGATTCTTGGATTTCACCAGCTGTTAGGTGGTTTTCTCTTGACATGAGAGCTGTGATTGGCCGTTGAGGTTATTTCACCATAGTGATTTCTGAACAATTTCCTTGCATTATAATTATTATAATTATTATAATCATTCCTTTGCATTATCTGAGCAGTTGTTTTGAGCAGTTGTCATTTCTGCAACTAAATAAATGCTCTAAATAGTAATATTTTTATTTGGAATTTAGGGGAAATGTTGTCCATGGTTTATGAAGTACAACGCTAATATTAATTTCCCTTAAACACACTGCCTATAAACAGTAAAATCAGAGAAACTGATCATGTAGGGGGGTCTCTTAGTTGAGTGGAGCTTCATCTGGAGTGGACTGGCGTCTATACCGAGGAGAGAAAGGAATTCTAGAGAGGCCTGCTACAGTCAATCAGGCCAAATTATATTATACCACATGGGCCACACAGCATGAGACCTGTTCCCATAACAACTGGCAACACAAGCACCATGCTATACTCATTATGATAAATGGTGAAAACCCATAATTGAGATCCTGCTCTCGACCTCGTGTGAGGAGAACAGTCCCGGATTGTCTTGATGGTATTGTACTGCTGTGAACTGTCAGCGCTGTGCGAAATTCAAGGTGCATTCTTTACTCAAAAGGAGGCTTTTGTGGGGAAACAAGAGCTCCTCTTTGGAGACTGTAATGAACTGATTGAATTACAGCCTCCTGAACAATGAAGGGCACGTGCACCCCGAAATATCAGGCCAGCTATAATCATTCAGCCGTGGTTTATAATTCGGCCGGGATTTTCTTTGTACAGTATATTAAATCTTCAGTAACTCACATTTCACTGTAACCTAGAGCTGCTGGGGGTACAGCTTTCCCTCGGTCCCAGTCATATCATACATTAGCATAACCCAACTATATAACTCATTTAGTTCGAAAATTAAATAATTAAATAACTATGCATACACACACACACACACACATATATATATAGTTTAGGCTATCAAAATATTTAATAAAGGTGTGCCAGTAAATAAATGGTTAACAATTAAGCAATTAATATATGAATTAATTAATTAATGAAAATTGAAGCATATATTTATATATGTATATATGTTATATGTATATATATAACATATATAGCATTTCTATTGGTCCATTTATTATGAAATTCTCATGTAAAGATGTAAAGAACAACTGCCAAATTCACATTATGGAGAAAAGTGAAAAACAACAAAAACGGAGATACAAGGTTTTTGTTAGATGGCACAATATATACTCACATTATCATAATTATGATTTCCAACAGCAAACTTTTATATGATATTATATGATATTGCTTTCATTTCTATGTATTGAGGCCTGTTATTATAGAGTGTTAGATTTCTGTGGGAGTTTCCCCCAGTGATGCCCAACGATCTTAAACCTGTGCCAGTTTGCCCACCGTCCCCATTCTCCCAGCTGTTCCTGCAGACAGGGCCCTACACGAAGGTACAGTTTTACAGCGTTCCCAAACATGAACCCGGTTCTCTTCTCCAGGATGGCACTGCTCGATTACCCGATTCCAGAGTTGGACGTCACCCTTAAAGAAGCGAGTCGTGTTCTTCAGCTCATTCTGAGCCCGGAGGAGTACGTCCACTACAGAAACGCCCTCTCCCAGCAGACAGAGGTTCTCCAGGAGACCCAGGAGCAGCTGAAAGCCAGCGCCTCCGGCAATGAGAACTGGGTGACCGACCAGTTCAAGAGGCGGCTGCTCTCCTGCTACGATCCCCTGCCCACCTCTACGGCTATCCCCTCTGTCTTGCCCCCGTCCAAGGCTAAGGGAGAGTATGCACAGCTGGAGAGGGCCTCAGCTCTGCTGTGGGCCGCAGCCAAGCTGTACAGCGATCCTCAGCTCATTGAGGGCGACGTCCCGACGGAGCGCACGCAGCAGTCTGAGGTCTTTGCTGCCAGCCGCTTACCAGGCCAGAGCCAGGATCAGATAAAAGTAAGCCAGTCTACCTTCATTACAGCTTCCATTCTTCTCCACAAGTCTTTCCAAACACATTCAGTGATGTTGAGGTCTGGATCTTGGGGTAGTCAGTCCATTGGTCTGAGACCAGCAGCAGCTTCTGTGTTTAATTTCTCTGCTTTTCTCAGTAAGAGCTTCTTAATCAGCTCCACATCCTTTAAAACCAACAGCGTTTAGCTGTCTTCTCACAGTGGAAGGATGGACACAAACACCTGGCTCTCAAAGACGAAAGTGTTTGGTGGTCTACTAGGTCTTGCAGGGGGTTGTTAGGGGTCCCAGTTTCTCTGTATCTTCTCATAAGTGGATACGCGAGTGTGTCTGATTATTCATTTAGCTTGTCTGTTTGTTTGCAGGTGTATCCTGAGAGCCTCCATGCCATTGTGACCTGCAGAGGGGGTGTGTTTCCCATTCAGATCTTGAGGAACCCAGGTACAGGGGGCGCTGTCTCTCCTTTGCCTCTTCATGACATCTACGCTCAGCTGGCCCACGTGATGTGTCTGCCCGCTGCCCAGGCTACACAGGACCCATCCACCATCTGTGGACTATCTGCTCTCCATCGTCAGACCTGGCACGCTATCAGGGAGGAGATTCTGAAGGGCGGCGGCGAGGCGGCAGAATCACTTGAGATGATGGAGTGCGCCATTCTGGCACTGTCGCTGGAGGACTGCCCTGCCCCGGCCAGTCTGGCTGATATCCTCAATGCTGTTCGTTTGGGAGGGGCTGATGGACAGTGCCTGAGGTACTATGACAAGGTATGTGGAAAACACAAATTTCTATGAATAGATAATTACTGTATATTATTTAATAAACCCTTGCTGGAAATATACCTGACATGTTGCATTTGTTTCACAGGTGGTAAACATGGTGGTGTTCAAAGACAGTGTGGCAGGCATGGTGTTTGAACACTGTGCTCTGGATGGCATGGTCGCCGGCCTTGTTGTTGAAAGTGTGTGGCACCTTTCAGAGTCCCAAAACCTAGAGCATATGAAGTCTCAGACATTGATCAATGGGTCAGATGTTGCCTCCTCACATCCCAAAGCTCTGAAATTTCCACTGGGAGGTATAAAAATCCCAAAGCAGCTTCTTAACAGCCATCCACGAGCAAGTAACCCGGTCATCACATTCGAGGTTTCGTCTTATCCCGACGTTTTCACCACTCTAAGGGCTCACCGAGGTTTATATGACGCGTGGATCAATTTCACACTGCAGCTCTCTCTGAAGCAAGTCCTTGGGGAAACAGCTGGAAACAGCCACATCATGGTGACTCCCACTCACATGCGGCACTACAAACACGGCCGCTGTGATCCCACCTATTCCGCCACGATGCAGTCGCGTAAACTCGCGACAGCGCTGGGATCCTGCCTCGGGCCAGACAACGTTCCTCGCTACACCAAGGAGCTCTTCCGACAGTTCCACCTGGCGTTCCTGGAGCACAAGAATCTTATCAAAGCGACAAAAAGTGGTCACGGCGTAGGGCCTCATTTAGCCGTCTTGCGCAGGGGCATGTCTCAAGACAACCCTCTTAAGAAATACCTGGATCTTTTTGGATGCCCATCCATCTACCTCACTGGCTCGGATCTAATGGAAGGTGTGGAGTGTGCTGTGGGCAATGTGTACGCTACGGACCAGCTGGCGGTCACTTACCTGGGAAAGAAGGACAAGGTCCGCCTGGTGCTGAACGGAAAGGGTACCTTCGCCGGCGTCTTAGGAACACTTAAACAGTGTCTGGAACTTAACCTTAAGCTGGTGATGCTCCTGGCAGTGAGGTATGCGATCGCTGGGCAGATGGGAGCCATTGAGTGCCTCTTGCAAAAAGAGGAAGGGTCAGTAAATGGCACCATGGCAGAAGATTTCACGCAAGAAGGAGGAAAGAAGGTCAAGCAGAAAGGACCCTCAGAGTCAGGAAAGGCAGGAAAGCCAGCCTTCACTATAGTCATTCATGGCGGAGCTGGGGAGGAGATGATGCTGAGCCATAAAGTGGTTGAGATCATCGAATTTGCCCTTCAAACGGCGCTGACCCTGGGAGCGCAAGTGCTAAGTCATGGGGGTAGCAGTTTGGACGCAGTGCAGAGAAGTGTGGCTGCCTTGGAAGATTGCTTCCTATTCAATGCAGGTAAGGGCTCAGTGTACAACCGCAATGGCCAACATGAGATGGAGGCTACTATTGTGGACGGACATGGCAAAACGTCTGGATCAGTGGCTTGCTTGCGTAGTGTGAAAAACCCAGTCAAAGCTGCCCGCCAGGTGATGGAAAGAAGTGTACACGCATTACTGACAGGAGATGGAGCTGAGGAGTTTCTAGAGGGTCTCGAAGAGAAGGAAAAGCCAGTGAATGCGGAGTATTTTCACACTGACGTCAGATACAAGCAGCTGGCCATGAAGCTAGGCGGCAATAAGGACAACCATCCTCAAACTGTAGGAGCAGTCGCTCTGGATGGCTGGGGCAAGCTTGCAGCAGCCACGTCCACTGGGGGGTTAGTGGGCAAGTGGAAAGGTAGAGTCGGAGACACCGCAATCGTTGGAGCAGGAATATACGCTGACAAGAAAGTTGCCGTGACATGTTCAGGAGATGGCGATGCATTCTTACGTGAGACAGTGGCCCATAAAGTGGCTAGTCTCTACAACCTCAAAGGCTACAGTCTGGCGCAGGCCTGTCGGGAAGTGATATATGAGGATTTAGGGGCGAAATGTGCTGGAATAATCGCTGTTGACCACAAAGGTGAAGCTGTAGTGGAAACGAACGCTGGAGTGATGTTCATTGGTTCTATGGTCGATGGAGTTGCTCGAGCTGAAGTGTTCAGACCCATGGTGAGCTTCGCTAATGTGGTCTGGGAAACTGATGAATTGGTAGCCTATTTGCACCCTGAACCCTGGACCCCAGGAACCACGGTTCTCTCTCGAAAGGCCTTAAATGGTCCTGGTAGCATCTTTCAGTTAACTGTGCCCGACTATGTGGCAATGTTACTTGGGGCACAAACGGTTGCTAATTTACTTTGTGAGAAGCTTGGCGTGCACCGCTGTGCCTTGGTCTTCATGCCCCAGCTAGACAAACCTGCTCACATCAAAATCTTGCCTATTCATGGTCTGGAATCCAGCTGGAGGCCACATCTCGCCAGGGAAGAGGATTTCCACATACACGACCCTGGTTATTGCAGTTCTAAGAGTGGCCCACGCTCTGAAGATGCTTACTTAGACCAAATCCAGGCCAAGATCAGGGCTTCCCTCCCAACACCCAATGCTCCATCCTGCTATGATTTCCATGGAGAGCCCTCCCATGATGGTCTTTTTTCACGCATTGTGAGAGGAGAGGAGCAACAGTGGCGTGTCTGGGAAGACAATGAACATGTAGCCTTTCTGACCCCCTTCCCCAACACACCTGGCCTAACAGTTCTGGTGCCAAGAAAGCCACTAACAAGCGACATCTTCCGTCTGGAGAAGAGCGACTACATGGCCCTAATCTTGGCCACACGGAAGGTGGCTCAACTTCTGCAAGAAGGGATGGGTGCTCGAGGTGTGGCTCTAATATTTGAGGGGTTTGAAGTTGACTATGCCCACGCCAAGCTGATTCCACTCGTCTCAAAGCCTGGCGACGTGCTACCCGCGGTACCACCTCAGTTCTGTCCAACCTACCTCGGATATGTGACCTCAGCAGATGGTCCTCCAGCGTCTGCAGAGGCTCTTAACGACATGCACACCAAGATCACGAAGACCGCTCCTCCTCGCTCCTGGGAACATCCCCAAAGCCACTCCACATTAGCTATCAGGAGCCAGTGGTACCGCAATCTCTTTCAGATCCAGAACACCCTGTTCCACAGCACAGTGGAGTACTTTAACAAGACATGCAGGTACGCTTATGCTCTGACGCCAATCACAACTGACACAATTTCCTCCCCGATGGGCCTGGGGTCAGACTCAGAGCCGGTGTTCGTCAATATGCTGGGCCAAGACGTGTACTTGGCGGACTCCATGCAGTTTGTGCTGGAGTACTTCTTGCGGTTCCAGGACGGACTTCCAGGAGCGTATTACGTGTCTCCCAGTTTCCGGGGAGAGGATCCCGATGCTTCCCATCTCAATCAGTTCTACCATATTGAGTGCGAGCTACTCGGTGACATGGATGATGCTATTAGCATAGCGGAAGGCTTCGTGGCCCACTTGACTCGCGTAATGTTAAAGAACCACTCCAGAATCATCCTGAGCACAGCAGGAACGCTGTCCCATGCCCAAGACATGCTCAAGCGCCTGGAGGAACCCCTTCCGAGAGTGACCCTGGATCAAGCTATTTCGATGTTGCCCTCTTCTGACTGTCTCGAGTGGGTCCAGGAGGGGCAGCCTCAGTTCGGTAGAAAGCTAACCCGCAAAGGAGAAAGAACCCTCATAGAAAAGTACGGTGGTGCTGTCTGGTTGACCGAAATGGATCACCTTAGCGTGCCCTTCTACCAAGCGTACGTCGAAGGCTCTGGCAGAAGCAAAGCAAAGGCTGCCGATCTCCTCTTCGGGTTGGGGGAGACGGTGGGGCTCGGGGAACGACACCCCAACCCTGAGATGGTGCAAGAGGCCCTACGACACCACGCTGTACCAGAGGAATCATATAAATGGTACATGAACATGAGGCAGGTCATACCTTTGACTACAAGTGGATGGGGCATGGGCACGGAGAGATACCTCTGTTGGCTGCTGCAGCACGATGACGTCAGAGATATGCAGATCATCCCCAGGTTGAAGGCTAAGAAATACATGCCTTAAAGCCAAGACTTGAAATCATCGTAAAAGCAAAAAGTGACATCAGGAGGAATATGAAGCATTCTGGGCTGGTTTCCCAGACCAGATTAAGAATAGCCTAGACTTAGATGAACAGCCCAATGGTGCTTCAATTTAGTCCGGGACTAAGATCAATCCATGTCCAGGAAACTGGCCCTCTGAGAACCACGCTTCTAAACATTCAGGTTTATGATTCAGGAATTTTTTGCTTTTTGAATGAATGTGGTAGAAAAGCATTTTTACTGATGTTCTTCCATCCAGAAACATCCGAAACTGACAGCAGAAATGATGAGAATATATTTCAGAGTTTGAGATGCCCACGTGTTTTCTTTTCCTTAAATCTTATATATTATTTTCTACATTATGTCGTATCATATTCTTGTAAACACATCATTAATTCACTTGGAAATAAGACAGTGTGGCATTCTGTCTGTAGCCTGTAGAGGTTAGCCCAAGTAAACTGATGTATGAACACTTCTGCTTATGTATAATCCATATATATTTTACATATCACTTATTCTGCGGTGACTCTCCTCTTCTTTAGTCTTTCCATTTGCTGAATAAAAGACAATAACAATAAAGACTACACAGTATAACCTTAAAGTGTCTCCTGCCTCCTGCAGTCATTACCCAATCATTGTGTGGGGGTCATCCCTATGTTGCTCAGTGGAATGTCCAGGAAATAGCCCATGCTTCTAGGGCACTATATTTCATAGGCCCTATGTTTCTAGACCTCTCATTTTCTCAGTGGAATGTCCATGCTTTTAGGGCCCTATATTTCATAGGCCCTATGTTTCTCGGGCCCCTCATTTGCTCAGTGGGATGCCCATTCTTCTAGGGCACTATATTTCATAGGCCCTATGTTTCTGGGGTCCTTCACTCTCAGAAATAGCCTGCTGCTTCTAGACCACTTGTTTCCCGAGTCATATCTTTCTAGGGCTCTATGTTTCCTAGCTGCTTTGTGGGTGTGTCTCTAATCAAAGTCCCTTAAAGTAGTGGCTGCTCATCTGACCAGGCACAAGGCAGCATTCTCCAGAAGCATTTAAAATAAAACAGGGATTTTTTTGTATGCTAGATAGATGGGTCCCATCAACCGGACCTCCATATATATCTTCTATACAGTTCACTTCGTTCTAATGGGTTGCTGAGGTCCAGGCTTAATACAGCGACCAGATAATGCTATCACAGACTTCCACGTTTAATCCTAATGATGTTCGTGTGACCGTGACACACACTACCACAGAATGAGACCTCGTGACGATGCTGGAGCACTGAATCACTCACAGATCGGGAAACAGGAAAGCAGACCCTCTTTATGACTGCGCTTCACACCAGCCTCAGACCTGCCCAGGGATCAGCCTGCGGCTACAATGCCACCATGGTCAGGAATCTGAGTGGTCACGTCTCACTGAACACCTCTACTAGGTAACAGGTAATCATGCTGCATTTTCAAGCTGGAACAGGGACTTGCTGGCATGCAATTCCAGCACGGAAGCTTTTTAGATAAGATAAGATAGTCCTTTATTAGTCCCACAGTGGGGATATTCTCAGTGGCAGAGCAGCAGCAAAGGGATAGCAAGACACTCAGATCCCATATATACTAGTATCATATATATATATATATATTCCTTATGCGTGTGTATGTGGTCCGCTGGGAGCAGTTATAGGGTTGCAAATAGAAAGTATAGAAAAAGTATTTATGTGTTCTTTACTCTAAATAATATTTAAGAATATTAATAATCTTTATGAAGCATGATTAAAAAACTATAACCTATATAAACTATACCATTATTAAACACTATTTTGCTGGATGTCTAGTAGTTTAATGTCCTTAAGCTGAGCAGAGCAGTTCACCACCTCTGCTTTCATTTGAAAGAAAACTATAATTAAGTTAATTAGAGTTTAATTTCAAATTAGTTCATTAGAAAATCAGGGGAGAACAGGGTGGGTTGGCACAGTGTCAACATCTGGACCCACATTCATTCAGTTATTTTGTTGAGAGCTAGGGGCCCTGGAACCGTACAGATGTTTCCTAGACATTTCAGAAAGCTGATAAAAAGGGTGTAAAAACAGAAGACATGCAAATGAGCCTTAGAAAACATAGAGCCCTAGAAGTATAGGCCCCTAGAACGATAGAACGGTGGAAACAAAGTGCTCTAGAAACAGAGGACTGGTTCCGAGGCACATCAACAAGCAAATGAAGGGTCCTAGAAATATAGGGCCTATAAAAAAAAAACAAGGCCCCAGAAACATCGCTCCTAGGAAATATAGGGCCCTAGAAAGATTTGACTCTGGAGACAAGTGCTCTAGAAAACAAGGGCTATTTCCCCGACATGTCAACAAGCAATTGAAGGGCCCTAGAAACATAGGGCCTATGAAAAACGGCCCTAGAAACATTGCACCTAGGAAATTTAGGGCCCTAGAAAGATATGACTTGGGAAACAAAGTGGTCTAGAGCCTTTGGGCTATTTAGACAACAAGAGAATGAAGGACCCTAGAAACATAGGGCCTATGAAATGGATCACTATTTCCTAGAAACTCCACTGAGCAAATGAGGGACCCTAGAAACATAGAGTTGGGAAACATGAGGCCCTAGAAGTATAGGCCACTAGAAAGATAGAACCCTGGAAACAAAGTGCTCTAGAAACATAGAGCTATTTCCCTGACATGTCAACAAGCAAATGAAGGACCCTAGAAACCTAGGGCCTATGAAAAACGGCCCTAGAAACATAGATCCTATGAAATATAGGGTCCTAGAAAGATATGATTTGGGAAACAAAGTGGTCTAGAATCATTGGGCTATTTCTTAGACAATGAGAGAATCAAGGACCCCAGAAATATAGGGCCCTAGAAGCATTCCACTGAGCAAACGAGGGACCCTAGAAACACAGGGTCACTTCCTGTACATTTGAAAGAGTAAATGAAGGGCCCTAGAAACATAGGGCCTAGCCCCTATATGACCACGCAAACGTGAGAGAAAGGGCCCTAGACTCAGAGGGTTGACCCTCAGCTGTTCTGACCTCGGCCAGCAGGTGGCGCAGGTGTGCGGTTCCCCTGCCCGTGCCTCAGATCCAGATGAAGTGGCTGTCATGGCCGGACAAGTGAAAGCTCTCGTAGCTGCTAAGTGGTTATCCGATGCGGTCAAAAGCAACCGGATCGGACCGAGCCTGCGCGTCCTGGACGCGTCCTGGTACCTGCCCAAACTCAACCGCAACGCGCGCGAGGAGTTCCGGCAGTGCCACATCCCGGGAGCCTCGTTCTTCGACATCGACGAGTGCTGCGACACAACGTCCCCGTTTGACCACATGCTGCCCTCGGCCGGCGAGTTCGCCGACTACGTGGGGGGTCTGGGCATCGGGAACCGGACCCACGTCGTGGTTTACGACGGCAGCGACTTCGGCTCGTTCGCGGCGCCGCGGGTCTGGTGGATGTTCCGGCTGTTCGGCCACAACTCCGTGTCCGTCCTGAACGGGGGGCTGAAGACCTGGCTGCGGGAGGGTCACCCCGTCACTGACCAGCACACCAAGCCGGACAGCAGCGAGTTCAGAGCGGAGATGCGCGCGTGCTGGGTGAAGACCTACGAGGACGTGCTGGAGAACCTGAGCAGCAGGAAGGTGCAGGTGGTGGACGCCAGGGTGGAGGGCCGGTTTCGTGGGCTGGAACCAGAGCCGAGAGAAGGTAAATACTGAGGGACAGTAAGAGGAGTCCAGTTTACTGTAGATCTTCTGGCTTTAATGCAGAAGCTTGTTGACAGCTCAGAGTCTCTCAAAGTCCTCCAATGTTCTCCAATGTTCTCAAAATCCTCCAACTGTCCAATGTTCTCAAAAGTCATCCAATATTCTCAAAACTAATCCAATGTTCTCCAATGTTCTCAAAAGTAGTCCAATGATCTCCAATGTTCCCAAAAGTCCTCCACTGTCCTCCAATGTTCTCATAAGTAGTCCAATGATCTCCAATGTTCTCAAAATCCTTCAACGTTCTCAAAACTAATCCAATGTTCTCCAATGTTCTCAAAAGTCATCCAATGTTCTCAAAACTAATCCAATGTTCTCCAATGTTCTCAAAAGTAATCCAATGTCCTCAAAAGTAATCCAGTGTTCTCAAAAGTCATCCAATGTTCTCCAATGTTCTCAAAAGTCATCCAATGTTCTCAAAACTAATCCAATGTTCTCCAATGTTCTCAAAAGTCATCCAATGTTCTCAAAAGTAATCCAGTGTTCTCAAAAGTCATCCAATGTTCTCCAATGTTCTCTAAAATCCTTCAATGTTCTCAAAACTAATCCAATGTTCTCAAAACTAATAAATGTTCTCCAATGTTCTCAAAAGTCATCCAATGTTTTCCAATGTTCTCTAAAATCCTTCAATGTTCTCAAAACTAATCCAATGTTCTCAAAACTAATAAATGTTCTCCAATGTTCTCAAAAGTCATCCAATGTTTTCCAATGTTCTCTAAAATCCTTCAATGTTCTCAAAACTAATCCAATGTTCCCAAAGGTCCTTCAGTATTCCCAAAGGCCCTTCAATATGTTCTCCAATGTTCTCAAAAGTCCTTCAAAGTTAACCAGGCATCTTAAAGAAGAATTCCAGTTCTTCATGATTCAGTGGTAGGATGTTTGGTGTGAAATGGTTCATTATAGAGAAACTTACCAGCTCTACCAACCAGGCTTTTGTCTCCATGACTGACAACCCCAATACTGCCACTTTACTTACCATCCAAACCCACCAGTGAACCTGCACTGGTCTTCTGAGCTTTGTATGGAAAGCTTATGATGATAAAATAGTGGAGAATCTGGGGAAAATACACATTTTCTCTGGGGACTATTTTGTCGCACAACACCCTGCATGTACCCAGTGTGTCCCTCCACCATGAGAAGAGTTCTGAGAAGATCTAAAATCCATTAACTCAAGATATTAAAACCCAAATGAATGGGTTTTAGGTCTGAACTCTTCTCAGAACTCTGGTAGAGCAGTGTCTCAGTCATCAGGCAGCGTCTTCATCACCTTTAGGTCACCTCAGGCCCTCAGGCAGGCCCACTACCGTTACCCACCGGGCTGTTTCTCAACCCTGCTCCTGTAGTTAAACTGTAGAGCACTTTTCAGACTCGTCCTGCTCCACCGCTCTCACTTTACCCTCATGATACGCTTCACAGCTAGCTGAAGGTGCGTAACGGGGGTGGCGGGGGGTGGGGTGGTGAGTAAGTGTCCCGTGCAGGGAGGCTCCAGGGCCAGGATTGGCAAACACTGCCCCAAAGTAACCTGTTTCCACCGGACTCTGTGGACTCCGTCTGCAGACTGTATACTGAACTACGGCTGTTACACAAGGACTAGTGCCTATATGAGGGTAAAGTACTCAGATGTGTGTGTGTAAGTGTGTCACACACACATTGCTAGGCTATGCTAAGCTAAGCTAATATGATATTCCTGACTTATTATTTTACATTAGGGTTGGAGGAGTCTGCTTTGTTTATTTAACCTGATTTATTTATTTAGTTAGTTTTGATTTGATTGATTGATTGATTGAGAATCATAATGTATGTGATGTCCCATGATCCTTTAGTTTATTCTGTGCAGTTTGATGTTAAATGTTCTCAAAAGTCCTCCAATGTTCTCCAATGTTTTCTAAAGTAATCCAATGTTCTCCAATGTTCTCAAAAGTCCTCCAATCTTCTCCAATGTTCCCTAAAGTCATCCAGTGTTGAATGTTTTGTCTAGAAGATAAAAGCTGGAAAGGTTCTTTAGGTTGTATTAATTCAGCCTTTAAAAAAGTTCTTTATCCTCTTAAACAACATCGGTGGTCTGAACGGTTCTTTCCAAGAACCTTTGCGTTTTTATAGAACCTGTTTAGCTCAGAATTTGTCAGATCAGCTCGAGTTTGGTCTGGTGAGCTTATGTTTATATATTTAATAAACAAAAAATGCTGTATGATGGAATTTGACCAGTGCTGCCCAGAACCAAGGCCAGTGGGACCAGTGTCTCTTACCAGGGACCAGTGTCTCTTAAGGCAGGAACTCCAGTCTTCTGCGGCTAGAAAAGCCCCTCAGCCGTCACACGCGAAGCCTGGCACACGGTCAGAGTGTGGGGGTGAGGAGCATGGCCTCCAAAACCTTGATTGGAGTCCTGGGGCAGTAGACCAGTGGAGTTGGTTTTCAACATGTGTTTTAAACCCTGTCTCTCTCTCAGGCACGGAACCCGGTCACATCCCCGGCTCTATTAACATGCCCTTCCCCTCCTTCATGGACTCGTCCGGACTGGAGCGGCCTGTGGAGGAGCTGACCGCGCTGTTCCAGCAGGCTGGGGTGGACCTGCAGAAGCCCTTCTGGATCACCTGCGGCTCGGGCGTGACCGCCTGCCACATCGCCCTCGCGGCCTACCTGTGTGGGCACCCGGAAGTGTGTCTGTACGACGGCTCGTGGTCCGAGTGGTTCGCCAAGGCTGCACCTGAACACGTCATCTCTGAGGGTAAAGGCAAGCAGGTGTAGAGGGTAGAGGGTAGAGAGAGCCCCTGTAGAACTGCGGCGATGTCTATAGGTTTCGGGACCTGCCCTCGTCTTACTGGATTCGTTCAGATTCAGAAAGGCTGAAAATGTGCAATGATTAAAAAAGGACTTCCCATATTATTTCCATTTAAATTCATATTGATTCAAAATCCAATGAGACCCGAATAAGAGCTGGAGGCTGATTTCTGAGGCTGTTTGACCCCAGAGGTCATTTGTGATCATTGGGAGCCGAGTTACTTTCACTTAGGAGAACGTTTACTGAAATTGTCCTTCTGGACAGCAGCGTCCAGGCTAACCCTGACCGGTCCATCTAGCGTGTTGCACAGACTCTCATTAGTGATGGTTACCGTTTCTGCAAGAGATGCTGTCCAGAACTGACCACCGCAGGAATACGAGCAAGGGGTTTAAGGGCTCGTCAAAGTGCACAAGTGTAGATGGTAATCTAGGGAACATCTACATGTCTGACTAAGTGACCTTCTTAATCTTCTACACACTGAACGGTTACACAGCTATTGTAGCAACTGGGCAAGAACAGTCAAGAAGTTCTGAGGTTGCTGTTTCCACTGTATCATGTCAATCAAATTGTACAAAATAAACTCTATATTTCAGCTCTTTGTGTCCAGAATCGTTCAGTTTGCCGTCTGACCGCAGTCTGGAACGCTGCAGAGCCTCCACTGTACCATCAACCCTCAAATTCAATTACACAAGGGTGCGAGAAGCTGAACCTCCTGTTTCATGTGGTGCAGGTTCCCCTCGGGCCTTCACCACAGCTTTGACCCATCGAGGCATGGACGCCACAAGTCCTCTGAAGGTGTCCTGCAGGATCTGGAACACCAAGACTAACGTTAGCAGCGGTGTTGTGAGGTTGGGCCTCCATCAGCATCCCATGACCTTTTCGCCAGTTCACTGGGTGCCCTTCCAATGCATACCAGGAACACGACACCCCTCAAGACCCGCCTCTCTGAGGTTCTGGAGATGTTCTGACCCAGTCATTGTCTAGAACATCACAGTCTGGTTCTTAGATTCTTATGCTTGTCCATTTTTCACCTTCTACACTTTCTTCATCACCCCTGGAATCAGATCATCAGTGGTCCTCACTTATTATTATTATTATTATGAGTGGTTTTAATGTTATGGCTGATTATTATTATTATATGCTGTATATGATCTATACAGTCACTGGAGGGAGCCAGCACAGGCTGTGTAGCACATTGGCCCTTAAAGACAGCAGCGTCCAGCAGGGTCCAGCAGGGTCCAGCAGGGTCCAGCAGGGTCCAGCAGCCCCCCTATGCAGAGCTGTGCCACACTCTCAATGGCAGCAGCAGGTGGACGGTGTTAGGTGTCCTGTGCTCTGCCTGAAGGTCCTGCAGCCCACAGTCAGCAGCAGCAGCAGCAGCAGCTCGGCCATTAAACGAGCTCCTAAACATCTTCTAAAAATCACAGCGGATTAAAGGCGATTGTCCAGCTGTAATCAGCGATTCTGACCCAGGGTCTGGACAGCAGAACCGCTGGCGCTGAGGGAGGGAGGGAGAGGGGGAGAGACGCCCTGCCGATGACCACAGAGCTCGAGCCGCAGATACAGATGTTCCTCTGCGTCCTGCAGCTGTTCCAGCCTCTCTAGCTCGCTGCTGGGGTGTAGGATAGCGGGAGCTGGTCTTGGCCAGGCTGGTGGGAGGCATTTCTGCAGTCCGGCTGCTGTTGCGAGGTGAGCCCACGCCTGTGATCAGCCCTACTGTATGATCCGTGTTCTCTGGTTCTGACCCGTTCTGGCCCGTTTGGCTGTGCTGGGCTGGGGGTATTGTAAGGGTGTAGTTACACGCTATTTATTAATTTGAGCTTGAAAGAAGCCCTAGTGTGATATTATTTTTTCGACGTGCGTCTTTGATGTTGTTGTGGTTGTTGTTGCGCTTCCGTGCGTGTCCACAGGGCGGCGCCAATGAGTCATGTCCGGCATCGCTCTGAGTAGACTGTCCCAGGAGCGCAAGGCCTGGAGGAAAGACCACCCGTTTGTGAGACACAATCCCCTCACCTGCTCTTATTATCTTACATTAATATTACTGCATTCATTTACCATATTCTGATTACTGTAACTGTATCAGATCTTATATTAATCATTTATTATTCATTCTAAATTATTATTTTAAGTAATAGTCATTTATTGCTTTTACTGTATTTATCTCATATCATGGTCATTAATACTTACTATTATTATGATCTTATTCAGTATCCATTTATTATAATAAATTATAATGGTAAAGCTTTAATAATATGTCATTTTAAATAAGGAAATAAAGTAATTTATTACCTGTAGTCTTTTTTTTAAGTTAACATAATAATCCAAAATAAGGATAATAATAATAATTATTATGATTATTATTAGTGTTATTATTATATATACCCATATCGAGACTATAGCAGTATAGAGACCACAGATAGCATGAAACTTACTACTTTTTTTAGTAGCATATTTTATTATGAAACCAAACTTTTAAACAACCAGTTATATATATTTATATTAAAAAAACATAATAAAATATATATACAAAACAACAACAACAACAAAAAATATATATATATAAATTAATGAAATAAATAATAATAGAAAATTATATAAATATATAGACATTTTGGTTCTGGAACCAGTAGTTGAGTTTCAGCAGCTTGTTTAAAGGAAACACTGTAGTTTAGTAGCTTTGTGAACCTGAATGTGAAATTTCTGCTCTTATTAGATCTGATTTGGGATCAGATATTAAAAAAGTGCAACCTATAAAAAGGGCACCTATCCAGTATTTAAGTCTTTATTGACAGGCGTAAAAAATCTGGTATCAGAAAGGAAAAAGTGGCATCGGTGCCTCACATAATAATAATAGTTATAATATAATTTAGAATAACTATTTCTCTTACTGTAATATCATCATATATGATTTACTGTTATTACTGTATTGTTTTTTACATAAGCAAAATGTGTGATTTACTGTGTCCCTGTCTAATTATATGCATCTAATTACCATATTATTGTATATGAATACAGTATTAATACTAATAATACAGTAACAGCAATAAATACCACTCTCTGTTCTGTGTGTGTGTGTGTGTTCCCACAGGGCTTTGTTGCTGTACCAACCAAGAACCCAGATGGCACAATGAATCTGATGAACTGGGAGTGCGCCATCCCGGGGAAGAAAGGGGTGAGCAGTTCCACGTCTGCTGTAGTAAAGGCTGTGTGTGTGTGTGTGTGTGTGTGTGTGTGTGTGTGTGTGTGTGTGTGTGTGTGTGGCATTAATATGAACGGTCACTGCTGTATTTGATGGGTTTGCCTCTCTGGCTGTTTGCTGGTCGTAGACACTTTGGGAAGGAGGTTTATACAAACTGAGGATGCTCTTCAAGGACGACTACCCATCATCCCCACCTAAATGTGAGTGTGTACGGTGATGCTCGGGCTGTGTGCCGTTACAGCGGCTGTGCAAAGGTTCTTTGAGTGATGCTATAGACGAACCACATTGTCCGGTTCCACAGGACAAGATCCATGAAGATTGGTAAAGGTAAAACTGGCAAAGAACCTTTATATCAAGTGAAGGTTCTCTAAACTGGGAAAAGAGCCAAAGGAGGTTCTTCTGCGGCATCATTCACAGAACCCTTTGTAGCACCTTTTATTTTTAGGAGAGAAGAGCTGAATCTGGGTTCTTATTCTTGTAAGTGGAACCTTTTTGGTGCAGTTTAGAACCATTATAAAGGGTTCTGTAGAAAGCCCTAAGAACCATTTAAGCAAGACATCACTAAAGAGCCACTTTTAGGGGAGTGCTGGACCTGAGAGTTGGTGGATGAGTTGGCTCAGGTGTGTTTCAGTAGGTGAAGTCGCTGGACTGTGGTGGTCACTGCTGGACTAGAAGGGCATGTGGTCAGAAGGTCTCTCCTGAGCCGGCCTGTGTGTGAATGTCTCTCTCGTCCTCAGGCAAGTTTGAGCCTCCGATTTTCCATCCCAACGTTTACCCGTCTGGAACGGTCTGTCTGTCCATCCTGGAGGAGGAGAAGGACTGGAGGCCAGCCATCACCATCAAGCAGGTAAGACCTAAAACACACATGTTCTGTACCTCTTTCTCTAAAACACTGAAATACACACACACACACACACACACACACACACACACACACACCAGTGTGAGAACCTCGTGCAGATGTGCAGCTCAGCATGTGTCTGTGTGTTCGCATTGTTAGATCCTGCTGGGCATCCAGGAGCTGCTGAATGAACCCAACATCCAGGACCCAGCGCAGGCCGAGGCTTACACCATCTACTGGTGAGAGAGGGGTTCACCCAAATCACTTTCTGTTTATTAGGGTTTATTCTAATGTTATATAGAGTTAATTACAGGTAGACACTCTCACTGACCGCTGACTTTATGTTTATTAGGGTTTATTCTAATGTTATATAGAGTTAATTACAGGTAGACGCTCTCACTGACCACTGTCTTTATGTTTATTTGGGTTTATTCTAATGTTATATAGAGTTAATTACAGGTATACAGGCTGTGGTCAGTGTACTATCTCATGCTCTGGTTCTTTGTCTCCTGCAGTCAGAACAGGATGGACTATGAGAAGCGAGTGAGGGCTCAAGCCAAGAGATTTGCTCCAACATAGAACTCGGACTCCGGACTCGGACTCGGACTCTGGACTTGGACTCGGCGGCAACGTG
This sequence comes from Salminus brasiliensis, assembly GCF_030463535.1. Lineage (NCBI taxonomy): Eukaryota > Metazoa > Chordata > Actinopteri > Characiformes > Bryconidae > Salminus > Salminus brasiliensis. The sequence goes on from NC_132880.1 coordinate 1,035,789, forward strand.
AAGCAAGTCTGTGTTCTGCTCACACAAACCGGGACATAAACCACCATGACGAGAACATTAATCCTGATTCTGATGTTCTGTTACGTTTCAGAACTCTCAGCTTATTTCTTCACAGCAGGTTCTAGAACATCTTCAATCTGTATTTTGGTTCTAGAGTCTGAGTTGCATGTGGATTTGTTCAACCTGACTTAAAGGCGAGCCTGAATATGGACTTGAACCGCAGAGCAGCGGAGTCGGTGCACAACTCGGACTTGGGCGCTGGGTGTAAATAAGCTTGGTTTCCTGCAGCTGGACTGGACTGAATGAAACAACAGAGGAAAAACGTCATGTCTTTATTATTCTGTTGGGTCGAACTGCTGGAGAACCAGGTTCTTAATGGGTGGAACTAAGAAGGTGGACGGAGGAGGTTCTGTTGGCTGCTGGTCTTGGACCTGTGCTGTGCTTTTGAGGAGGGAGATCTGGAGTGATTTTGAGGAACTGTTTGGAGATCAGCTGAGCAGGAGTGGGAGCAGGGGGGTCATGGGGAGTGTCTGTAAATATATAAATATGGGCATTTGTTTACTCTGAAGATATTTCATGACATAAATATAAAAATATGTGTGACCACAATAAATATGACAAATGTATGAATTCTTACACAGATTTGATTCTGAAATTGGGTAAAATACCATGAGATAGAGCTGTGATCAGTGCAAACATGGAGTCAGCCTAATCTTGCTCTTTATATATACTCAAAACTTTGTGGACACCATGTCTAATGTAATGCATTTAGCTACTTTAAGTTGCACCCATTGCTGACACAGATGTGCAAATGCACACACACAGCTTGTCCAGTCCCTGTAGAGAAGAAGTACTGCCCATAGAATAACTAAATATAACCAGCCGTGGTCTAGAGGGGTATAAAACCCCCCAGCATTGAGCTGTGGAGCAGTGGAAGAACTGTGTTCTCTGCAATCAATGCAATCAATCAAATCCTCACAGCAATGCTCCTCTTAAATCTAGTAGAAAGTCTTTTTTTTGCTCCAGTAAAAGCAGGATCAGCTCTTTTTAATTGCCTTGATTTCTGAAGAAACACTGAATGAGCAGGTGTCCCAATACTTTTGTCCATTTGTAGACACTAACAGCAAACGTGACAGAGGTGTGAGGTCCACAGCTGATTAGAATCCAGCATCTGGTCGATGTCTTCGGGGTGTTGTCATTCGCCCATTATGACATCACGCTCGGTAACCGCCCGCTGTTGATCTATTGTGACCTCACTGGGCGTAACCTCACACTGAGCGCTGGCGGATTCGGCGTGTGGGGCTCTGTTATTTATTCATGTTGAGCTCGTCTGCGGATAACCTTACAGCAGGCGAGCGCAAACCGCTGCAGACTCTCCGGACTGTGGGGTAAGCTATTCACACAGCAGGTCCTGCAAAAACCCTGTATCTCCATTTCCACACCAATGGACCGATAGAAAGCTAAGATGGTTTTGGAGGATTTTTGCATTAAATTGATGAGGTATAAATATATAATTAAATATATTGAATGTCAAGACCGATGTCAGTATTCCGCTGTCCTGCCTTATACCTGTGTGCTGTGAGCTTGAGCTATATTCTATGTGTCTAATATATACTGCAGCCTGTTGCTGTCCACTCTACCACAATCACCATTGGTCAGTTTCTGACCACATGACCTCTGTTGTGTCCAGAAGGTTAGACTGCCTAAGCTTATCCTCACATTCCAGGTTAGACCCACTGTAGACCTTCTGCTGTGGGATCATCTCTTCTTCTAAAGGCACTTGTCTGTTTTACTGCCTCCTGGGAAAAGACCGAAAGTACTGGTTGCAGCTGGATGACGACTGCGGGGTCATCAGAGCTGCCGGGGATGCAGAAGGACACTCTGGTAACTGCATGAACATTTCTACTCTGATGACACTGTCCAGCTCGCCTCTGCCATGCAGACCGGTGTGGCCAGTTCCCCTTAAACCAGTGCACTGAAACAGCCTGAAGCCCAGTTTCCCCAAACGGTTCCTCCATTCAGAAGCTCGGAAGTCCAGAAGCACGTCTCACATCCCACTGAACCCTGAGTGTTGTTACGATGATACACCTTAAGTGTTCATTCATGCACTATTTGGACAAAAATATTGGGACACCTGCTCAATTCAGTGTTTCCTCTGAAATCAAGGGTATTAAAAGAGCTGATCCTGCTTCTGTTGGAGTAACTGTGTCTACTGTCCAGAGAAGAAGACTTTCTGTTAGATTCTGGAGTAGGGCATTGCTGTGAGGATTTGATTGCATTTAATGCGTTAATGAAGTCAGATCCAGATGTTGAATAATCTGCTCCTGAGAGTCCTAGTATGTTGGCAATACTTCTTCTCCACAGGGACTAGACAAGCTGTGTGTGCATTTGCACATCTGTGTCAGCAATGGGTGCAACTTAAAGTAGCTGAATACATTCTTTAGAATGGGTGTCCACAAACATTTGGACATATAGTGTATGTACTGTAAGTGTATATATATATATGTGTGTGTGTGTGTGTATGAGATGGTGCAGAAGCTGGAGGCTCCGACGGTTCCTCCGTTAGGTGCTCCTCATTACTCTGACTCCAGCTCAGGCCTCACTGATCAGCACAGCAGCTACCGAGCGCTGAGCCACTGCCTTCGCACCGACATCTTCCCTGGTGAGTTCAGATCACTGAGGACCTGCCAGATGCAGTTAGTCAGCCGAGACATGCTAGGCTAATGTTGCTAGGCCCAGCAGTGGCAGCTTGGCAACCTGGGTGTTGAACCCACAACCCTGTCATCAGTAACCACTGAGCCACCACTGCCCCTACCTAAAAATAGGAAAGAGGAACCACTCAATTTGCCATGTGTACTGCACACATAGGGATTAACCAGTCCGTGCAGTGAACACACACACACACACACACACACCGGGGAACAGTGAGCACATGTACCCTGAGCAGTCGGCAGCCCTAGGGGAGTTTTCTGAATTTACATTGCTAATAAAACTGGTGACATGATGAGCCTCCGCCTACCGACCCCCAACCTACCCCCAACTGCCCCCTGGGCACCACAGCTAGGGCTGCCAGCTGCTCAAGGTACATGTAGTCACCCATTGGTTGTGGGTTTATTCCCTGGGTTTGCCAAGCTGCCACTGTTGGGCGCGCAACACGATTCCTGATGAGTGTTGTTACGTACACTATTTGGACAAAAGTATTGGGACACCTGCTCATTCATCATTTCTTCTGAAATCAAGAGTTTAAGAATCCTGCTTTTTTGGAGTAACTGTCTCTACTGTCCAGAGAATTAGACTTTCTACTAGATTTTGGAGGAACTGCTGTTGGGATTTGATTGCACTCAGCTACAAGAGCGTTAATGAGGTCAGATCCAGATGTTGGCCCCACTTCAATATCCTCAACTCCCCAACTCATCCCAGAAGTATTTACACCCCTCTAGCCCATGCCTGGCATTAGGCATGGTCCAATGCTGATCTGCTCCAGAGACAATTACAAAAGTACTGAAAATGATCACTGGGGGTATATGAGCTGCTGTAGCTTGCTACTTTCTCCACTCTCACATTTTCTGCTGTTTGGGGGCTCTAATAGCCTCAAAACTAGTCTGATTTCATCAGAGTGTGCTTCTCATCTGATTTCTACACTCGCATTGGAGGCAGTGAAGTCTAAAGTCTCTCTAACAGTCAGAGTCCTCTAGGCAATGGTCCTGTTGGCCGGGCCAACAAGCCATCCCTGCCTTTTATGGATGCTGGACTTTCTGTATTGCAGGACACCCTGTAGCGTGGTCCACTCTGGCTAAAGACTCCTACGTCAATCACACACCGCTGTCTCCGCCCCCTGATCCACAGCGCTGGTATGGCCGCAGAACTGATGACCTGAGTGAGTGCCACTATGTCCATCCAGTAGCTCAGTTTTCTGTGAAAACCCTGAAGAGCAGAAGGTCCCTAACTGTCCGTCCTCTCTCCTGGGTTCCTCTGCAGTGAGATGGACTGAGAGGAACATAATCAACCAGAAGCTGCAGAAGGCTCTGAGGGAACTGGAGCACAGGGGCGTGGCTAAATGAGTTTTACACACACACTCAACTCAACATCTAACTCTTCACCAGCTGAACCTTAATAAAGCCACAGTAATGAAACTATTACACAGCTTGACTCTGATTAAAGTACAAGTGTAACACCACACAGGCAACAACTGCTCCAATCTACACTTTTATGAATCTATTTATATAGAAATGTACAGTGACAAAACTTTGCATGGCCTGAACAATATAATCATGCCATCAGCAGCTCAGTAGATCCATTTCCCTCTTTTTTTTTTAACTTCTGAGAACATTTTACCCAGTGGAAAATCTTGGAGCTTGTAATTCTGATACAGTCAGAGCCTGCATGACGGCACCTGCATCCATCAGTACTCAATAACTCCAAACCAGTCTTTTTGACATCCCATATATTTATTACATATATTTGTATATTGTCTCTGCCATGCAAAATCTCATATCTCCAAAACAGCAGCATTACAGGAGAAGGAGAAAACCTATTGAACTTTTAATGGAAGTTAATGTGCAAAGATTTTGGTCCAGGTCATTTTGGAGCATTTCTGTTGGTCCATTCCTTATGAAATTCTGATACAACATCAAAAACTCCAGATCCTCTCAAGTTATAGAAAATCTGTTTTAAGCAGATCAGCTCTTCTTAAAATGTTTCCTTAACATTTACATAAAAATGACAAGCATAAGCATCCCAGTACAGAGTCTGCCTAAGTTGTTTAGAACCTGAAAACAGGTACCGATTGGACTCCTGGCACTACTTTAAACCGGTTTATATTGTTCCTATCCAATAGAAGGTTTTCCCTGATCAGTTGAAGATTATTCTTCTAGCTTGTTGGGTTCAACTGGGCTCTATTTTAATTCAGTGTATTTTCCACCTTCTAGTATGAGTAATGAAGAACACTGGATTAAAAAAAATTGGTTTTATTCCACTGATATTCATCTAATGATTCCCTTTGACAAGCTAAGCAAACGCTGGATTGCATGAGCATATGAATTCTCACATCCACATACACCACATAACAGTGCACCATGATGTGACATCAGCATGCAGGTAATCACAGATTTTCTACCTGGGGGGTTTTAGAAAATGTAATGCGTAAAATGCCAGTTACACCTGTTTGAATGAAACGTGTTAAAAACTGATTTGCTGTTTTACTTGTTTCAACACAGAATTCAATTTTGTAATTTAAATAAAAACTGATATTGAATCTAGAATACAGTATTTCTCTGAACCCTGTTTATACCATAGCTAACTCCACTGCTTTACGATTTAATCTGAATGTGGAAGTCTACACTGTTGAAAATAGTGCTGGTGTTTGTTCTAGTGGCCCGATTTTCTCAGAAACACTGTGCTTAAAGCATGTTCTGCTGCTCAAGTGTGAAACCACAAAGAAGTAATGCACGCAACGGCACAGACTTTCACACGCTGTTAAAAGGAAACAATCAAGGTCAAATATTTCAAAATATTGTTTCATGGTCGTTAGCATCTTTAAATGACTTGTGGACCAATGACCAGGGCCCTTTCTGCTAGTAGAAGTGTGTAGAGCTCTACTGTCTGCTCTGATTCAGTCAAATCAGAGCTACAAAACTGATAGGGTGTTGCTTTACAGTACAGAAGGACAATAACCCAAAATATGCTGATGAAGCAACCTAGGAGCTTCTTAAATGGCCAAATCAGTCACCTGAACTCCACCCAGCTGAGCAACTTTTCAGCTTGGGGATCCAGATTGTTACTTTTTTGACCCAGTTTAATTTACTGCATTTGCTACAGCTAGTGCGAATCACCAAGAACATGGGATATATATCCACTGATACTCCTATAATGATACCTGATGAGATATGTGCTAGGCTAATGGCTAAATCCAGCTGACCAGCGGTCCCATCCATATTGCTGTCCAACATCTGCTCCTTTGAGACTAAACGGGTTTATCTAATTTCATAGCACATCACACACTTCTGCACCTCATCCCCACCACACACATTCAGTACTGAGTGCTGTGTCAGTGCTGCACTGTCCTGTATCTGATTACTGGACATGGGCTTTTTGAGGGATTAACTGATTTGTAATTTTGTAATTAAATGAGAAAAAACCCTGAACTTTCTCTGAACCCTGTTTATACCATAGCTAACTCCACTGCTTTACGATTTAATCTGAATGTGGAAGTCTACACTGTTGAAAATAGTGCTGGTGTTTGTTCTAGTGGCCCGATTTTCTCAGAAACACTGTGCTTAAAGCATGTTCTGCTGCTCAAGTGTGAAACCACAAAGAAGTAATGCACGCAATGGCACAGACTTTCACACACTGTTAAAAGGAATCAATCAAGGTCAAATATTGCGTTTCATGTTGGGTATCTTCTCAGCTGGCATTCAAGCTAACAAGATAACATCTTTTTAAATGACGTGGGGATCAATGACCAGGGCCTGCTTGTCAAACATGGTGCCATCTCTGTTATGATATGGGCTTGTATGGCTGCCAGTGGAACGGAGTCAGAAGTGTTTATTAATGATGTTCTGCTGAGAGAAGAAGCAGGATAGAAGAGTGCAGAGCTCTACGGTCTGCTCTGATTCTTCCTCAAAATCCACGGAAGACGAGCGTCCAGACTTTTTACTGTCCTGCACCGAAGTGGTGGAATGAGCTGGGTGTCCGAACAGCAGAGTTCAACACTCACTGTCCTCAAACCCAGACTGAAGACCCTCCTCTTCTGAGAGGACTTGGGTGAAGAGTAGAGTATTGTGGTCTCCATATTGACTTGTGTTTAGTAGAGTCTAATATTAGAGGATCTGAATTTTAGTCTATTTAAACTAGCTGAGTAAACAGTGAAGCTCTTCTGTAAGATACTCTGGAGAAGAGCTTCTGCTAAATGCTGTTAGTGTAAGTGTAAAATGATTCGGTCAAAAGCTGAGTTAGTCACCTGAACTCAACTCACACAAACAAGCAGCAACTGAAGACTGGCAAACTGGCCAATGAGTTCACAAGCATTCAACAAGGTGCTGACATGACAAAACGTGCGTGCAGCCCATGTGCCGTCTGGTGGTTACCGCTTTGTGGTTTCTCGCTTTGCAACAGAATATGATGAAAACATGTTTTTCTGAGACGTGGGCCCCCCTACAACCTTCTGAAATTCTGCAATAACCTGGGGCGTTTTTATGTATAGTTTTTTTGGTCTGTTTTTTTTTGGCATGGGCATAATTCTGGCCATAGTCTCGTCCACATAGCACTACCGGCCTGTTCTGTGTTATTGTAGGCTCTGTACTGTGTACATGTGTTTGCTTATAATGTCTAAATGGTTTATGTCAAGTCAAGTCAAGTCAAGTGGGTTTTATTGTCATTTCAACTACATACAGAGAACACAGTGAAACGAAACAACGTTCCTCCAGGACCATGGTGCAACATAGACAGTGCATACAAGACACAAGTGCAACACAAACAAACAAGTGCGGACAGACAACACAGTACAGACAGAGGATAATAAATAATGACGGTAGTGTGCAAATTGTGCAGTGTGTAATAAATAGAGTCCAGTGAGGTAGTAAAGTAAAGTTATTAGTGCAATGCTTTGTGCAAAAATGCTTCCCCTTTTTTCCTGTGGTAAATGGTTGGAGAGAGAGAGAGAGAGAGAGAGAGAGAGAGAGAGGGAGAGTGTACATGTACCAGAAAAATATCAGTTCAGAAGTTGAGTTGTGTTGAGGAGTCTGATGGCTTGGGAGAAGAAGCTGTTGCAGAGTCTGGTCGTGTTGGACCGGATGCTGCGGTACCTTCTTCCTGATGGCAGGAGGGAGAACAGTCTGTGTGAAGGGTGGGTGGAGTCATCCACAATGCTGGTTGCTTTGCAGATGCAGCGGGTGGTGTAAATGTCCATGACGGAGGGGAGAGAGACTCCGATGATCCTCTCAGCTGTCCTCACAATGCGTTGGAGGGACTTGTGGTCAGAGGCTGTGCAGGTCCCAAACCAGGCAGTGATGCAGCTGCTGTAGTATTATTGCTAAAGCTGAAATCTTGAGGACCTCATTTCAAATTTGTTGAGGTGGTGTAAGAGAAAAAACATTTTTAGACTGTCCAAATACTTATGGTCATGATTGGATTTAGAGCTTCACATGCTGGTATGTGTGTTTCATAGTATTCAAAGTATTAGGACACAGATTGTCTGGAGCTTTATTTAAAGTTTAAGTATTATTCTCCAGTATGAAGCAAGACTCATTTGCATGTTGTTTTAGTAGCTTGAATATGACCCAAAAAAAATCGAACACAGATAAATATAAAAAAAAACGTCCCTCCCATTGGCCAGTTTGATCCTAAACTTCTTCCTAACCTTAAAGCGATGCATTTATATAGTTTCTAATATTGTGTTCATTATGAATTTAGAACAAAAGTAGTTGCTACACTCTTTGAGGAATCCAATCCTTGCTCTTACCCACTGAGTGAGTGTTGGTTCGCTGTTTTTGAGCCAAACAAGAAGTAACACCGCCCAACTTTAGTTACAGCCTTCCTCAAAAGATTGAAAAAGATGAACTTGAGGGTAGAAGGTATAGATCCTATACAGCAGTTGCTGACGTGGCTGTCGTCGTAGAAAGGGAGTTGATGTGGTGAAGAGTTCTGCTGTTATTCTTGTTATCAGGTTTACATTAGTTTACCCAAAATGCACTTGGGGAAAGAGATGGCAGAGAAGCTTAAGTAATATTAAGTAAAGAAGTAACAACTGCCTAATTGGATATCGTATACTGCTAAATACAAAAACTGCCTAGATAAAAAAAATGGACAATACTCAACAGCTTCATACGTATGGTTCACTACTAAATACCTTCATGTCTTCAATCCCAAGCCTTTAGTTAGTACAGGACTAGTACGAAATTAAGATGAAGGATCTTGAAAGATACAGTCTTCAGAAAGAGTTTTAAGCAAGCAGCTGCTCAGCTCTTCGGACATCTGGGGAAAAAGTTTGGGACTGGGAGGGGCAGTGTGGGTAATCCCAGTAATTTGGTGCAGGATTGTCCAGATGCTGGATGCTGGACACTTCTACTCGTCTACTCTTCTGGACACTTCTACTCTTCTACTCTTCTGGACACTTCTACTCTTCTGGACACTGCTACTCTTCTACTCTTCTGGACACTTCTACTCTTCTACTCTTCTGGACACTTCTACTCTTCTACTCTTCTGGACACTTCTACTCTTCTGGACACTTCTACTCTTCTACTCTTCTGGACACTTCTACTCTTCTACTCTTCTGGACACTTCTACTCTTCTGGACATTGCTACTCTTCTACTCTTCTGGACACTTCTACTCTTCTACTCTTCTGGACACTGCTACTCTTCTACTCTTCTGGACACTTCTACTCTTCTACTCTTCTGGACACTGCTACTCTTCTACTCTTCTACTCTTCTACTCTTCTGGACACTGCTACTCTTCTACTCTTCTACTCTTCTACTCTTCTGAACACTGCTACTCTTCTGAACACTGCTACTCTTCTACTCTTCTGGGCACTTCTACTCTTATGGACACTTCTACTCTTCTACTCTTCTGGACACTTCTACTCTTCTACTCTTCTGTAAAATAACAAATAAATATGATTTTTGTGCAATTAAAATGTTTTATTTTCAGAAGGAGAATCAGACAGTAAGTTGTCATACAGACTCAAACAGTAGACAGAATAAACTACAAATCAAAATATAGACATATAACATAAAGGAATCTTAAAGTAAAAAAACACAGTAAAGCGATACATCAGATCAGATTTAACAGTCTCTGATCAGAAATCATAGCTAACATTTTTATAAGAGATGGTTTATAATCTAATAATCACCTATTCTTTCAGGTCAGGTATTTAGATGCTTTACAGGTTCTTAGAAATACAGTCAGCCCTGTGTTTATTTCTGCTATGATTCGCCTTCACGCCACCTTTTTAAGACCATTCACTCTATACACTCCTATTCTGTAGCTCATCCAGGTTTGGCTTGGAGAGGATTCTCAGGTACCCTGGAGGGTACTGAAGCAGACATTCTCTTTTCTGCCGAAAACACTTTTGATGAAATGTAAATTATTAGCTGCTCCCTAGAACACACATATCAAGGCCATTCCCTATACAGCATCTTCACCTCTTTGGTGCAATGCTGCATTTGCTGATATGGTTTTATATTTCAAGTATTATGTAAGACTATGTCTTTGATATTTATGGTCTTTATAGCATTATATATCTCCAGTGTGGCTCACATTCAAAAGTTCACAAAAGACAAAAACATTTTTTCCATGAGCTGCCTTTCCTGCTCCGCCTCAGCTTCTTTTTCGACGAGTTGTCTGCCTGAGATTGTTTCTCCCTCATCGTATTGAGAAGTCTCCGCATGCCTTCATCAGCGAGGATCTTATTCCCACCAATTTCTCCTGCTGCCTCCATCACCTCCTCCATCACCTTTATCAGCGGCTCCTGGAGGATGAATCTGCGAGTCTGACACTCGGCCACGTCGGCCTTCCCGCTCAGAGCGCTCAGGCTGTGGACGGCTCTTCTCACTTTCTTCTGGAACTCAGCTACAGCAGCTCTCTGCTTCTTCAACTTCTGACTCTCTTTACGGATCTTCTCTTTCTGGTCACGTTTCTGCTTGATCTCGAGCTCGGTCTGGGAAATCTTGGACTTGTAATCAGACACTTTACTTCTGTACTTGTCCACTTCCTCCTCAGACTCTTTCTTCTCCTCTTCAGCTATTTTTACAGCTTCTGAAGCATTCGAGAGTTCTACTGCTCCACCAATGACCATGGCAGAACCTGTAAGGAGAGAGAACGCACAGCCAGTGTCATTTTATCCATTACAAACGAATTGTAGTTACATCAGTACAAGTACAGTGCCTCATTATGAGTGATGGGATTCCCACCAGCGATCCATCCAATGACTGGTATTAGAAGCAGTCCTGCTCCGACACCCGTCAGAACCGCAGCATTGTGATATCTCTCTTCTTGTTTCTGAAGAATGTCTTGTGATAAGTTTAATTCTCTGTTTGCCATCTCCAAAGAATATTTAGACTGTTTCAGTATTTTATTATTAGACTTCTGCTCTATTTTTAAGTTGTCTAAGGTCTGCTGTGTAGCTTTCATCTCTAGTTCAAGTCTTCCCTCGTCTCGCGTGAGGATCTCAATGTTTTCATCCAGACTCTTCAGCCCCGTACTGGCCTCCTGCTCTGACCTCTCCAGGCTCTGCTTGGCTCGCTCAATCTGCTCTCTGATGTAGTCATAATTGGAGATCTTCCCAGTAATGGAATCTACATCTCCACCAATGAGGGCCTCGTAGACTATGCTGATGGACTTGAGACCATCTCTCAGAGGTTCAACAACGGCCTGAATTGAGTTCTTCACCAAAAGACTGTGAATGTAAACATAAAAGAGGAAAATGAAAGAAGTTACAAGACAATTGTCTCTGAATTTTGCTTCTTAATTTAATGTAAAATACTGATTTTTATGTCTTGTCTGTGTGTGTTTGTGTGTCTATTGTTCAACTTACTCAGAAGAACAGATTTGGCTCATGTTAATCTGACAGATAAAGAAAGAGAAAGGATTATCACACAGAGACATCATGATACGGTCAGTACATTCACTGAATGCTTGAAAAATTAATTAGGCAGTCCCATCTGAACGATTCACTAAATTCTTTATTTATTTCAAAGGTTTAGACATTAGTGTTCTTCCTCTTTTGTTGTAGCTTATTAAAATCAATAAAAAAACAAGATGTTTTGACTTGACTTGTGAAGGGTGAAAGGGAATAAATCTATTTATTTTTATTCAACATCATTACTTATATGATAAACCCAAAACACAAGGACTTGGTTTAGCTTTTATAGTAAATTGACATTTTTAATTCTTCTAAATTTTTATTCTTTTTTGTCTTGCCTACTAGTGGTCCCGTCAGCAGCTCTAACACATCCCACAGTGGAAAGACCCTCTGTTCCCTCAGTGGAGATGCAAGATGACCAAATAACAGCCAAAAGTTTCAAAACAAAGACTTTTCTTTTTCTCTAAATTTCTCTGTTGTAATACGTTCTGATGGAGAAAAACCACTGAACGCAGAACATCTTACCTCCAGTTAGTCCTTCTTCTTCACCTGTTATTTGTGCTCTAGCTCAGCTAAGATGATCAGCTGAAATGAGACTGAATGAGTTCCTCCTTCTAGTGTAGCAGCACTGCTCAGCTGGTGGGCTGGACTTTCTGATCGTACAGGCAATAAATATGAGGTGACACTCCTTTAGTCCTTCATTCTTCACCTTTCAGACCAGCAGAGCTGAGAGAACTCCATCCACACCTTCACTGAATAACTGAACAATCAAGGTAGGAAGATGTATTATTTATAGTTTGATCGGTTAATAAATAAAGTGCAATAATCACCTGACCTGCCAAAAGTGTAGCTGTTAATTACTTAATTATTATCTTCTCAAGGCAAAGTCTACTAGCCACATTTTACAATTGACATCTAATATACCTTGATAACTGCAAAATAAAAAAACCCTGGAATGTGTTTATGAAACATGGAAACAAGGTCATCATGTTTTAAATGATCTGTAAATAATGCTAAACATTTAATACTTATAAAAATAGAAAACTAAATAAAGAAACTGAGAACATAAATATGTAAAAACTAGGACTTCAGTCAGACTAGAACTAATTAGGCTTGTTGTAAGAATGTCCTCAACATTCAGATTTTCTTCTGTTGTTGTCAGAATCTGCACTTGAATAATTGCTGAGTTATTGACCAAGTTGGGTCAATTTGACAAACCAGCTCTGGGTCCAGTCTGAATGAGCCCAGTATGACTGGTTAATGGTTTGACCCAATGGACCCTTTGTGCTGGGGTATGGATCTTTTCTCAATTCTTGGGTAATAACAACTGAACTTTACAGAAATGCAAGCTAGGTTAAAATAATAAAAAAATAATATCCAGCTCAGAAGATTCCACTAATCCTCATCTGGAGAGCCACAGTATGATGTAAAAATAGTGCCACAATCAAACCACTTACTAAAAGCTTTTGGATTTTGAAGAGACACTAACTGAAGCTATTAGAACAACCTTTACACTTTTCTGACCTAAACATCACAGTCTATTTGTGAATAGACCTTAGACAAGTTGTACAACAACACAACTCAATAATATCTCAGAATTAAATTCTTTCCAACTACAAGAACTGAAAGACTTTTAGCTACAAAAAGTGTTTACGAGCTAAGATTATTGCCAAAGTAAGAGCTAATAGGTCCTGACTCTGTATAGTGTCCAAACTTTTGCACATGCCACAAAAAGACCCCAGAGGTCACTGTAAAAACTCATTAATGAACAGCAGTAAAGCACATAAAATCATGCAGATATAGATCTAGAAAACCCATTGCCATCTGTAAGGAAGCTGAAGCTTGGTCATTTTTGGAACTTCCTACAGGACAATGACCCCAAACGTACCATAAAATCCACCAATGCTTGGTTTCAGACGAAGTCCTGTAAGATTCTGGAGTGGTCGTCACAGTTGCCTGACTTAAACCCATAGAAAATCTTTGGTGGGATCTAAAGGAGATGCAGCAGCAGCAAAGCCAATAATAGTAAACTGGAGGCCACTGCCCATGAGGAGTGGGCTAAGATTAGATGCCTGGTGCCTGGCTGTGCCTCACATTTGCAGCACGTCAGAACAGTAGAAGGTGCTCTACAGTACTAAAGATGCTTGTGATGAAGGAGTTGAGTATTCTCAGACGGCAGTCGTGGGTGAATGATTGTGATTGCATTGTAACTGTATATTAAATACATGCTGTTTGTTTTAGCAGGAGCAATTAGAAAATGGCTTTTCAAGTTGCAAAGACCACTCAAAACCTGACCACAGCTGAAGAGATGAGAAACCAAACCAAGCTTGTGATGCAGCCCTACGCCAACTGGGAGGAGTACCTGACCCCTGCACCGCTCTCCATAGCCATACTGGGAGAGCTGGTCTTCATCTCTTCCAAAGAAGATTTCTCCATCAACAAAAACCCACCCAAGGACGGCTACCAGCACATCAGATACCCAGATTCATTTCGGGCCTGTCTCATGCAAGTGTGCAACTCTGGCTGGTGGGCTTTCAATGAAGCCCACAAGAACATGGATCAGATTCGGCTCCACACCATGACCGTCCCAGACTACATGAAGACCGCTGTGAAGATTCTGTTCCAAGGCAATGATGAGGTTGTTGAAGCCCACCTACCTGACCAGCTGGAGAACATTCGTGTCATTGCAGACGACTGTCTTACACTGGCTACCTCAACAGAAAAGCGCTTCACTGACGTCATCAATATCATCCAAGAGCTGCTGGAAGCGTGTGTAAATGCTGAGCACTTTTATGGAGAGGAGCTGGAAGTGATAAAGAAGAAACTGGAGGAAAACAAATTGAGGAAACAATCATCAGAAGAAGCTGTTAAACGCTCTGAGAAGGCAATTCAATCTATGGAAACAGAACTAGAGGCAGCAAAAGAAAACTATTCAAATGCATTGGATTCTCTGCCCAGTGGCTGGAGCATGGTGGGTATGGATCTGGTTGAATCTTTAAGTAATAGCTTCTCAGCTGTAGTAACAGGACTGACATCTATAGTGACTCAACCAGTGATCCAAATGTGCAATGCTACAAAAACAATTTCAGAGACATACCAAGATGTAAAAAGCAAGCACTCTTCTGCAGATGGAGTTGATAAAATAAACATCTACAGCAAGTCTGCAGAAATCGTGATGTGTGCAGAGATCATTCAGCAGTTTGTGCAGAAGAATGACATTGACTGGAAGAGCCTGTATGATCAGAAGAAGAAAACTCCAAAAACAGATTTTGTGAAGGATCAGTTCATTAGAATTAACAGGGGTTTAGAAAGATTCCCAGAATGCAAACCAAAGAACCACGCACAAGAGTTATGTGAAGAGGCCATAAACATCTGTGAAGATCTGGCAGTATACGCACCTGATGGGAAATGTGAAGAAGCCAAAACAAAGGAGATGATCCAGAAAATCAGAAAACTGACTGAATCAGCTCGTGCTTTTGACTCCAAGAGCAAAGATGTTACAAAATCTCCTTCTCTGACACCAAAACCACCCATGATGTTCAAAGAAGAGAGTAATCCTGAGAAGAAGAGTGCTTCAGGAAGGGCATCAGAGAACGCCAGGTTCCGTATAGAGCAGAGCCGAGCTCAACTGAACAAAACCAGAGAAACCTACGAGAAGAGTGTGGAGAACATGGAGAAGAACCAGAAGGAACTGACTGAAATCCTCATCTCCATGAGAAACTGTGAAATTAAAGAGATAGACTTTAACACCACCATACAGATGCTGGTGAAAGGGATGGATGCCATGGGGAGGGTGAAGGAGCAGTGGGAGAAGATGGTGCGCTTCTTTCAGATGGTCTCCAGCATTGTGAAGATCAGTCTGAGCAAACCTCTTAAAGATTTCGCCTCCACGTCTGAGAAGACTCAATCTCTCTCCTACAACGCAAAGCTCTTCTCCAAAGACCTGCTCTACAATCAAGCCTTTCAAGCCAGTAACATCGCCAGCCTCGTCCACATGATCTCAGCAACCTACACTGAAGTGTCTGAGAAGTATCTGATGGATCGGGTCAGCTCACTGGGGAAACTGATGACCATGGACAAGGAAAAGCCAGAGTTTGAAAAGGAACGTCTGCAGCTACAGAACTCCTGTGATAAAGCTCAGAAAGGCATTTTATGCCTCGTCCTCAAGAACAAGCAGGAATTTGAAAAGAAGACCAAGTCTAGGCTGGAGAAGATTGACAAAGAGCTGCTGGCCATTCTACCCAAAGCTGCTCCACAAGAGATGAAGAGCATTCAAGCAGCTGTTGAGAGTGGATTTAATAAGCAGGAAGAAGAAGAGGAAGCAGGATACTACTGAGTTTATATGCAGAAGTCGTCTTCATTTAATTTCAATATTAAACTGATGCTGATGATAATTACCTCTTTGCTTTGATGCTCTCCACATTAATTTTGCTTAATGAAGACAACATTTTCTTTGCAAATCCGTCTTAAATTTCTGTATTAATTATTAGATTTGCTATTGTTAGCTATACAATGTAAGTCATATTTAGAATGGATCACTTTTGTTCTCAGTAAAAAAAATAAATGAAAGCATAAAAAATATTAAATGATTAAAATGTTTAATTACAAGTATGGTTAACATATGTTGTGAATCATTTGGAATATACTGCATATATAAACTGCTAATGTTTCTAATTTGCATGCTAACATAAATATGCAATGGCTGTCAATCACTGTTTGCTTTTTCATTTTGAAAATAAACTGCTAAATATCAACCAGCAGGCTCTGAAAGATCCACAAGATGGCAGCACATCATATCTGAACAATGATGTCAGCGCTATCACTTTCCAGCAGCATGATGATTTATACACTGTTCCATAACTTCTGTCCTGAGTGCAGTTCTCCAAACAGCAATACCAGTAGTGTGCCTAGATACTGACATAATGCTTGGAACTTTTTAACAGTATGATTTTTTGATAATGAGAAAATATGTTACAAACAGAAATTCATAATTATTATATAAATGTATAAAAACAAATCAAATGCTTTTGACCTACGGCCAGAAACCGGTCGATATAAATTAAAATCACATTTAAATAGGACACATTATTCCCATGTTATCACATGGTGCAGTTTGAACATTTGCCAATTGGCTCCCATATGATAAGTGTAGCAATGGGCCAGAAATTAAAATATCATTTTAACAAATGACACTGTATCCTATATCGGCCAAGTTTACTTTTTTGACACATTATAAACACTAGTGCAATTCAATGTGCCCTACGTTGAAATTTAGTTAAACTGAACTTTATAGTCATTAGACTAATACAGGGTTGTTAGGCTAAGTCTCCAGTGCAGTTTAGGTAAAGATGTGATCCAATAGTGCAAGGACAATAGACAAGACCTGAGACATGGTGCACAGACAATAAGTACAAAGACAAAAAACACAAAGATGTGCAAATGGATGCATAAAGGCTGGGTTACTATACTAAGAATAACATTTAATAAATATACAATCAACGACAATTGGGTGTGTGTAAATAGAATAGTGTAGTGTAGTGTGGAATAGTAGCGAGTGAGTTTGTACTGTGTATTCTGAGGCAGACCAGGTCTGATGTTGTAAACAGCATCACACATGTAAACAAGGTATAGAGTGCAGTAATGAGTACAGCAGCTAGTGCTCAGGTTAAGAGAAGAGTACACAGCTTATTTACAGTAGACGGAAGTTCCAGTTAAAGTGCCAGTTTATGCAGTCCCTGAGCAGGTGGATCAGAGTGTAAATGTGAACTGGGATGGTTAGTGATCTGTAGCAGTCTGTATGTGTGTGTTCAGGTTGGTGTTGCTGGTGAGACCAGTTTAATAGCACGTGGGAAGAAACTGTTCCCGAATCTGGTGGTTCTGGCTGTGATGTTCCTGTACCTCTTTCCAGATGGCAGGGGGTTGAAAGTGGCTGGGGTGAGTGGGGTCAGAGGAGATGCTGATGGCTTTCCTCCAGCATCTCTTGTTGTAGAGGTCCTGTATGGGTGGGAGGGTGGCTGCAGTGATGTACTGGGCAGTTTTCACCACTCTCTGCAGAGGCGCTACTGTACCAAACTGTGATGCAGCTGCTCAGGATGCTCTCCACAGTGAACTTGTAGAAGTTGCAGGGGAACTGATGTGGCAGGTAGACTCTCACCAGCCAGTGGGGGTTGTGGAGGCATTGTTGGGCTTTCCTGATGATGTGTGATGTGTTGAGTGAGCAGGTGAGATCCTCAGATATGTGGACACAGAAGAATGTGAAGTTTCTCACTTTCTTCCCTGTATGATCCCTCAACATTGTTGGTGATGTTGATGATTATTGTTGTGTTGTCTGCAAACTTGATGATGGTGTTGGAGCTGTTTTTTTGCAATGCAGTTGTAGGTGTACAGAGTGTAAAGCATGGGTGAAAGATTGCAGTCAGTCTGCACTTTTAACAGAATCGGAACAGGGACAAAACTCTCCATCTACTCCAACAGCAAGAGATCCGAAGTTTACCTGAAAAATCCCCCACCTACTGTGTGCGCTGAGACTACCCTGGTAACATCCCCTCTAGGCTTCAGAACCCCCTCAAGAAATAGACTGCTATAACCCGCTGTTTATTATGGTGATTTTTTTAAAGCAATACCAATTTCTCTGACTGTCAGGAAAAGCTTTTCTTATTCCTGCCAAAAAAAACTAAACAATTACTCGGTTCTCAGGGAAATAATGCTTTGCATTACAACAAGAATAGTAAATTCATTTGGATTTTTTAAAAATTTTTTTGAATGATTGAGTTCAGAAATACTACATTCACAACTGCATTGTCCGCAAAGAAGACCATGTTGTTGGATGTTGGCAATTGAGATAAGCATCTGGTGTTAAACAGTGTTGCAGGCTGTAAGTAAAAGATAAGGTATCCCCTAAGACCGTGATGGAGCGAGTTCATGACAAACATTACACAGACAACCACTGCATTAATAACCTTTACCTCAAAATCTACAGTATTATGTACACTAAATGTTTGTGGACTTCCCTTCTAATGAAAGTATTCTGCTACTTTAAGTTGTAGTAATGCACATGTTGCTGTAGAGAAGCTGTGGGCTAGAGGGTTAAAAAATCCCCCAGCACTCAGCAGTGGAAATTTGTTTTAGTTTCCAACATCCTGTAAAAGTGAAAATGAATGTTCACAAGATCAAATGTTGAATCTCAAGCCAGTGTCTTGTTGAATGCTGGGGAAATTCCACTGCCCAGTGTGGTCTTAACCTCTTTTTGACCATAATATGGTAGATCATTTAAAACAGGAATGTTAACCAAGTCCTGGGGTGGCACAGACAGTGTGTGTGCTCCACATTTACATTTACATTTACATTTACATTTACGGCATTTAGCAGACGCTCTTATCCAGAGCGACTTACAAAGTGCTTTGCTATTTCCCAAGAAAACCTCAGCTAGTTAGAATAGACTAATACAAAAGATACCTCCAGGCTTAGACATTACTAAACACAATACAATAAGGCGACCATAGAACTATTCGTCCAAGTACTCTCGGAAGAGGTGGGTCTTCAGTCTGCGTTTGAAGACAGCGAGCGACTCGGCCGTTCGGACATCCAGGGGCAGCTCGTTCCACCACTTTGGTGCCAGGACAGAAAAAAGCCTGGACGCTTGTCTTCCGCGGATTTTGAGGGATGGTGGGTCGAGCCGAGCCGTACTTGAAGCTCCACAGTTCCAGGGGTCTGGGGCTGTGGGTTCGATCCTCACCACGGTCACTGTAAGGAGCTTGGTGTGTTCACCTTGTGTCCGTACGGGTTTCCGCCACCCACTTTCCAAATAAACACACAGTAGGTGACTTGGCTGTCTGTAATTGCCCCTTGGTGTGTGTGTGTGTGTGTGTGTGTGTGTGTGTGTGTGTGGTACACTGTGATATACTGAATATTTCTGATTTGTCACCAATGATTCTGGGCATGCTCCGGACACCCTGCCTGGTTTTCATCACCACAGTTCCCTACAGGAGCTGCATAGCCTAAACAAGCCTGGCTTAATTAGTTTTTTTAGCACTGGTACAGTATCATTGTAATTCAGTTTTGTAAGGATGTATACTCAGATACATTCTCTGACACCTTTAAGACCAAACGGGGCAGCAAAATCCCCCAAGCCTTTAACAAGATGCTCGCTTGAGACTCAACGTTCGATTGTACTTTCAGCTTTCAGTTTTACTTTCACACAGGATGTTAGAGGGTGTGTTATTATGAACACAGCAGCTTTTGGTTTCTCATTTGAGGAGCAGGATATTCTATAAAGGTTTTTGAAAAAAGAACTGTTTTTGAGAACTCAGGGTGGGGGCACAGCATCACTTGCATAAAAGCAACGAGCATGAAAACAGTTTAGCTTGTCTGATGGAGGAACAGCAGTGTTTGAGGTTCATGGCTTTTCACTTCCATCTACTGAACTCTCATTACTTACCTCAGCCAAGTTAAACACAGTTAGACATACTAGGGCAGCTTTAGGGAAGCACCCCAGCTTGATTTTTCAGATTGTGTATTAATATAGTTAATAAAATGCTGTTCATAATAAAGGTTGAACAAATCCTGCAAATCCTAAATCACCATACAGAATTACAGACGAGGCCCTACAAAAGGAGTTTGCACTTACTGTTCACAATGCATCTTTCCTGGTTCCTAGCTGTGCTGTTCCAGCTATATCATACTCTCCTTTTCTTATTATTTATTTTTCAGAAGCACTTTGTTTACAGCACACCTCCGCTGCATTATACAACAAAAAGTTGGTCAATTTGTGAACGTGTGAAGGCAAATATTCACCTGGCTTACATTGCTTAATAATGCCCGGCCCTGGCATATTTGCTTCTTAAATGATGATCCTGTAAGGTCAATTGAGGTGAAAGAGGATGTATGCTGTGTGCACGAGTGTGGGCCCGCCAGCAACGGAAAGTGAGCTAAACCACAGCGGCTGTCAACATCTGTCTCAACGGCTTCCCCATTCTGGATTTAGTCTGATCCATGCAGAGTTTGTCTAACAAGCCAATAATATCACTTATAACCATCTTATAACCATATAAGGGAAGATGCACCCCAATGAATCATATATAACCCAAATTTCTCTGTGTGTGAGTAGAGCTGTCCTTAACTTCCATCCGAATGCTTGTTGCTCTCAATAAATGTTACTCAAAGGCTCCATGTGTCAGAGTATTTGATTGATGTTAGCGGTATCACTTTCTTGCAGCATGATGATTTATACACTGTTCCATAACTTCTGTTCGAAGTCTCCAAACAGCAACATCAGTAGTGTGCTTAGATACTGACATAATGCTTATAACTTTTTTACAGTATGATTTTTTGATAATGAGAAAATATGTTACAAGAAAAAATTTAGAATTATTATATAAATGTATAAAAACAAATAATATGCTTTTGACCTACAGCCAGAAACTGGTCGATATAAATTAAAATCACATTTAAATAGAACACATTATTCCCATGTTATCACATAATGCAGTTTGAACATTGGCCAGTTGGCTCCCATATGATGAGTGTAGCAATGGGCCGGAAATTAAAATACCATCTTAACAGATGACATTGTATCCTATATCGGGGAAGTTTCCTTATGTGACACATTATAAACACTAGTGCAATTCAATGTGCCCAACGTTGAAATTCAGTTAAACTGAACTTCATAGTCATTAGACTAATACAGGGTTGTATAGTACAACCAAACACTGTTAGGCTGTTAGTCTCCAGTGCAGTTCAGGTTAAGATGTGATCCAATAGTGCAAGAACAACAGACGAGACCTGAGACATGGTGCACAGACAAGTTGGCTGCCCACCGCTCTGGGTGTGTGTGTGTAATCACTGCCCCTAACACATGTGTGTGTGTGAGTGTGTGTTCACTACCAGATGGGTTAAATGCGGAGGACACATTTCACTGTACAGTGACAAATACGTGCACCTTTAAAGTACAAAGACAAAAAACAAATGTGTGCATGTGCAAATGGATGCATAAAGGCTGGGTTACTACACTTACAATAACATTTAATAAATATACAATCCTGTGATTACAATTGGTTAGTGTGTGTGTGAATAGAATAGTAGCAGTGAGTTTGTACTGTGTATTCTGAGGTAGACCAGGTCTGATGTTGTAAACAGCATCACACATGTAAACAAGGTATAGAGTGCAGTAATGAGTACAGCAGCTAGTGCTCAGGTTAAGAGAAGAGTACACAGCTTATTTACAGTAGACGGAAGTTCCAGTTAAAGTGCCAGTTTATGCAGTCCCTGAGCAGGTGGATCAGAGTGTAAATGTGAACTGGGATGGTTAGTGATCTGTAGCAGTCTGTATGTGTGTGTTCAGGTTGGTGTTGCTGGTGAGACCAGTTTAATAGCACGTGGGAAGAAACTGTTCCCGAATCTGATGGTTCTGGCTGTGATGTTCCTGTACCTCTTTCCAGATGGCAGGGGGTTGAAAGTGGCTGGGGTGAGTGGGGTCAGAGGAGATGCTGATGGCTTTCCTCCAGCATCTCTTGTTGTAGAGGTCCTGTATGGGTGGGAGGGCGGCTGCAATGATGTACTGGGCAGTTTTCACCACTCTCTGCAGAGACGCTACTGTACCAAACTGTGATGCAGCTGCTCAGGATGCTCTCCACAGTGAACTTGTAGAAGTTGCAGGGGAACTGCTGTGGCAAGTTGACTCTCACCAGCCAGTGGGGGTTGTGGAGGCATTGTTGGGCTTTCCTGATGATGTGTGATGTGTTGAGTGAGCAGGTGAGATCCTCAGATATGTGGACACAGAAGAATGTGAAGTTTCTCACTTTCTTCCCTGTATGATCCCTCAACATTGTTGGTGATGTTGATGATTATTGTTGTGTTGTCTGCAAACTTGATGATGGTGTTGGAGCTGTTTTTTTGCAATGCAGTTGTAGGTGTACAGAGTGTAAAGCATGGGTGAAAGATTGCAGTCAGTCTGCACTTTTAACAGAATCGGAACAGGGACAAAACTCTCCATCTACTCCAACAGCAAGAGATCCGAAGTTTACCTGAAAAATCCCCCACCTACTGTGTGCGCTGAGACTACCCTGGTAACATCCCCTCTAGGCTTCAGAACCCCCTCAAGAAATAGACTGCTATAACCCGCTGTTTATTATGGTGATTTTTTTAAAGCAATACCAATTTCTCTGACTGTCAGGAAAAGCTTTTCTTATTCCTGCCAAAAAAAAAAAAAACAATTACTCGGTTCTCAGGGAAATAATGCTTTGCATTACAACAAGAATAGTAAATTCATTTGGATTTTTTTTATTTTTTTGGTTTGAATGATTGAGTTCAGAAATACTACATTCACAACTGCATTGTCCGCAAAGAAGACCATGTTGTTGGATGTTGGCAATTGAGATAAGCATCTGGTGTTAAACAGTGTTGCAGGCTGTAAGTAAAAGATAAGGTATCCCCTAAGACCGTGATGGAGCGAGTTCATGACAAACATTACACAGACAACCACTGCATTAATAACCTTTACCTCAAAATCTACAGTATTATGTACACTAAATGTTTGTGGACTTCCCTTCTAATGAAAGTATTCTGCTACTTTAAGTTGTAGTAATGCACATGTTGCTGTAGAGAAGCTGTGGGCTAGAGGGTTAAAAAATCCCCCAGCACTCAGCAGTGGAAATTTGTTTTAGTTTCCAACATCCTGTAAAAGTGAAAATGAATGTTCACAAGATCAAATGTTGAATCTCAAGCCAGTGTCTTGTTGAATGCTGGGGAAATTCCACTGCCCAGTGTGGTCTTAACCTCTTTTTGACCATAATATGGTAGATCATTTAAAACAGGAATGTTAACCAAGTCCTGGGGTGGCACAGACAGTGTGTGTGCTCCACAGTTCCAGGGGTCTGGGGCTGTGGGTTCGATCCTCACCACGGTCACTGTAAGGAGCTTGGTGTGTTCACCTTGTGTCCGTACGGGTTTCCGCCACCCACTTTCCAAATAAACACACAGTAGGTGACTTGGCTGTCTGTAATTGCCCCTTGGTGTGTGTGTGTGTGTGTGTGTGTGTGTGTGTGTGTGTGTGTGTGTGTGTGGTACACTGTGATATACTGAATATTTCTGATTTGTCACCAATGATTCTGGGCATGCTCCGGACACCCTGCCTGGTTTTCATCACCACAGTTCCCTACAGGAGCTGCATAGCCTAAACAAGCCTGGCTTAATTAGTTTTTTTAGCACTGGTACAGTATCACTGTAATTCAGTTTTGTAAGGATGTATACTCAGATACATTCTCTGACACCTTTAAGACCAAACGGGGCAGCAAAATCCCCCAAGCCTTTAACAAGATGCTCGCTTGAGACTCAACGTTCGATTGTACTTTCAGCTTTCAGTTTTACTTTCACACAGGATGTTAGAGGGTGTGTTATTATGAACACAGCAGCTTTTGGTTTCTCATTTGAGGAGCAGGATATTCTATAAAGGTTTTTGAAAAAAGAACTGTTTTTGAGAACTCAGGGTGGGGGCACAGCATCACTTGCATAAAAGCAACGAGCATGAAAACAGTTTAGCTTGTCTGATGGAGGAACAGCAGTGTTTGAGGTTCATGGCTTTTCACTTCCATCTACTGAACTCTCATTACTTACCTCAGCCAAGTTAAACACAGTTAGACATACTAGGGCAGCTTTAGGGAAGCACCCCAGCTTGATTTTTCAGATTGTGTATTAATATAGTTAATAAAATGCTGTTCATAATAAAGGTTGAACAAATCCTGCAAATCCTAAATCACCATACAGAATTACAGATGAGGCCCTACAAAAGGAGTTTGCACTTACTGTTCACAATGCATCTTTCCTGGTTCCTAGCTGTGCTGTTCCAGCTATATCATACTCTCCTTTTCTTATTATTTATTTTTCAGAAGCACTTTGTTTACAGCACACCTCCGCTGCATTATACAACAAAAAGTTGGTCAATTTGTGAACGTGTGAAGGCAAATATTCACCTGGCTTACATTGCTTAATAATGCCCGGCCCTGGCATATTTGCTTCTTAAATGATGATCCTGTAAGGTCAATTGAGGTGAAAGAGGATGTATGCTGTGTGCACGAGTGTGGGCCCGCCAGCAACAGAAAGTGAGCTAAACCACAGCGGCTGTCAGCATCCACAGCATAGCACACAAATAGGCCAGGTGGTCGACGTGCTCTCGCGATAACCATTCTAGACTTAGTCTGATCCACGCAGAGTTTGTCTAATAATATCAATATAACCCAATAGTATCACTTATAACCATCTTATAACCATAGAAGGTAAAGACGTGCCCCAACGTATCATATATAACCCAGTTTTCTCTGCCTGTGAGCAGAGCCATCCTTAACTTGCATCTAAAAGCTTGCTCTCAATAAATGTTACTCAAAAGCTCCATGTGTCTGAGTATTTGATTGATTTTTCCACGACAAAGGTTAAACTAGAAGAACTGAACACCGGGTGGATTTCATGTCAATGGGTGTGACCGTATTTTTACAAAAACGTCCAGCCTGAGGGAGTATGTGCAAAAATAATATCATACTGGTAAGATGTATTTCATTGTGTGCGTGTGTTTTATGTCCGTGAAGGATTCTGAGCTGCATTATTTGTATGAAATGTACTCCACAAATAAAGATGTATATTTAAGAAATTACATTTCTTAATGAAACTAATTATCTTAATTGATAAATTATGCTTCTATTATCCAGTCTGGTCTATCAGCTTAAACAGAACAACCAACTGATCGACACAGGACACAAACTAATGGCCATCAAAGACCAGCTCAGATCATCTGAAATGAGCTACAACAATTCTTAAAAGTCTTATTTTGAGTAAAATCATAGTTTTAATTTATTTAATAATTATAATTATTCCATACAATGTTTACTCTGGTCACAAATAAATATGTTTTTTGAATAATACTTTAATATTTTTTTTACATCAATCAGACAGGAAATTGTTAGACAGTCTCAAATAGCAGATACCATAACATAAAAAATACACATCAAAAAGTCCTTTATAATAAAGGACTGCAAACATGAAGAAAATTATGCCTAACATCAAATGGCATATCTCAAATTTTGCCTTTTCATATTGTTTCTAACAATAAACCCACAGATTCTTTCAGGTCAGATGTTTAGATGGTTTCCTGGGTCTTAGAAATAGGGGTGTCAAACTGGGTCGTCTTACACTCTTAAACTCTGAGCATCCGGTTTTGGCTTTGTGAGGATTCTGAGGTACCCTGAAGAGATACTGAAGTCTATGTAGTTAATATCATCTGCAGAACAGTCCTTTTTCTGAACACTTTTAACCCAAATAGGCATTGCTTCCTAACCCTTATTGGCCTTTTGATAGAGAAGTGGGCTTAAAAACCAGAAGGTTGCCGGATTATGCCCTTTTCTCCTAGCCAAAATTCAGCACGTTTTATCATTGCTTCTTTATAATATACACACTGATATGAACTAGTGATTGTTGTTGTATTAGTATAGTAATTGTTTTTTATTATTTAGTACTAGTACTTTAATAATAAAGTTCACTGAGGTCACTTTCAGCTTCCAGGCTTTGCTTCTCCATCGTACTGACTGCCAGATTATGCTTTTCCCTCACTGTATTGACGAGTCTTGGTATGCCTTCATCAGCGAGGAGCTGATTCCCTGTGATTTCTCCTGCTGCCTTCATCACCTCCTCCATCACCTTCATCACTGGCTCCAGGACGATGTGTCTGCGAGTCTGACCCTCGACCACATTGGCCCTCCCACTCAGGACACTCAGGAGGTGGACGGCTCTTCTGACTTTTACCTGGAGATCAGCTACAGCAGCTCTCTGCTCCTTCACCTTCTGGATATCTGTACAGATCTGTTCCTTTCGATCACGGTTCTGCCTGATGTTGCGCTCATTCTGGGAAATTTTCCACTCATAGTCAGATACTTTACCTTTGTACCTGTCCACTGTCTTCTCAGAATCTCTCTCCTCCTCTTCAGCCTTTTTTACAGCATCAAAAGCTTTGCACAGTCCTATTGTTCCACCAATGACCATGGCAGAACCTGCAAAGGGAGAGAACAAATAATGTAATTCCATCACAAACAAAGATTAAGTAAACCAGTACAGGTAAGGTACATCATTACGAGTAATGCAATTCTCACCAGCGACCCATCCAACAACTGGTATAATGAACAGTCCCGCTCCCACACCCGTCACTATCCCAGCGGTACATTTCCTCTTTTCCTCTCTCTGAAGTGTGTCTCTTGCTGAACGTAGCTGTCTCCTCGCCACCTCCAGAGAACCTTCAGACTGCTTTAGTAGTTTATTATTAGACTCCTGCTCTGTTCTCAGGTTGTCTAAGGTCTGCTGTGTAGCTCTCATCTCTCGTTCAAGTCTTCCCTCGTCTCGCGTGAGAATCTCAATGTTTCCATCCAGACTCTTCAGCCCCGTACTGGCCTCCTGATCTGACCGCTCCAGGCTCTGCTTGGCTTGCTCAATCTGCTGTCTAAAGCAGCCGTAGTTTCTACACTGTCCACTATAAGGATCTACTTTTGCATTAATGAGGGCCTCATAGACTCTGTTAATGGAGCAGAGGCCATCTCTCAGAGGCTCAACAACTGCCGAAATAGACCTTTTCACCAAAAGACTAAAAGAGAAAAAGAGAAACAGTCTAAAACAAGTAGAACTACAGTACATTCAGACAAACCAGTTCAGTCAATTTATCTGTAAAAGCCGTTATCTGTTCCTGGCCATTTTCTTAGAATTGTATTTAAATGTAAAACATGTATGTCATGTGTGTGTGTGTGTGTGTGTTGTTCAACTTACTCAGAAGAACAGATTTGGCTCATCTGACAGAA
Organism: Salminus brasiliensis; assembly: GCF_030463535.1. Taxonomy (NCBI): domain Eukaryota; kingdom Metazoa; phylum Chordata; class Actinopteri; order Characiformes; family Bryconidae; genus Salminus; species Salminus brasiliensis. The sequence continues at coordinate 1,063,189 of NC_132880.1, forward strand.
AAAGAAACAGAAAGTTAATGATTCCCTCACAAAAGCCCAGGGTATGATGTTCCCTTCTCATTTCAGCAATCTCATCTGGATGACGCATGTTATCTTTTGTTATAGATTATTAAAACAAATGATAACTGAATAAAAACAAATGTTGAATATGAATAAATGATCTGTTCAATGGCAGACTGCAAACCAGGCAAGTTATCTAAACTAGGAGGATCTTGCTGTAACAGTGAGGTCACAAATAGCAAAGCTAACAGAGCAGACATGGGCAAAAGCAGACTGCAGAAAATGATATAACAGAGCCAGGATCAAAAGCCAATAGGAATAACACTTGGTTTGCAACAAGGGTTGGCAACACTTTTTCAAAGGTAAGAACAAACCCAACAGGTACATAAACAAAAAGGATCAGGTGTAGCAACATACAAGGATGGTACTCTCACATAGTAATATTTTTGTGATGCAGAAAACCTCTTAAAGCAGAACTTCTTACCTCTAGTTAGTCCTTCTTGACCAGTTGTTGATCTTGTAGCCCAGCTAAGATGATCAGCTGTAATGAGGCTGAATGAGTTCCTCCTCCTAGTGTGGCATCACTGCTTGTCTGGTGGGCTGGACCTTCTTATCTTACAGCCTATAAATATGGGGCATGGTGGCATTTCCTCCCTCTTCACCTTTCAGACCTGCAGCGCTAAGAGAACTCCATCCATTCAAGGTAGACAGAGTGTTTTATATATAGCTGAGTGTTGTAATGCAATCACCAATGTTCAATATTCAAAAGTGTTTTCACTAATGTTTACTGCTCAGTTGTAATGTTCTGGGTCGTGGTTATAGATGTGTGAGTACTTCTGATTCTTACTAAGAGAACATTTGAAACAGACTATGATGAATATCTGACTGGCCCCACAAGACTCATAGATTTCATATAGTTGAAGTAGTTTCTTGTTTAAAACCAGCTTGGCTGGATTGTTTTGAACCAGTAGTTAGTGGTGTCTAATTAAGCTAATTGTAAGTTTGTGGTATCTTAATCATAATTAATGTCACCATAACAGTTTGTGATCATGGCATATGCTGTATTGTCATGATTCTTGCCAAATGATCTCACGGTAGCAAATATTTTATATATTTAAAGTTATGACAGATTTCATGAAGGAAACAAAACAAAGTTTTTTTTTTTACCTAAGACATGTCCAATTGATTTCTTTTCCATTGTAGTGGGCACTGTGCATAAATGGTTTAGACCACACTTCAATAATAAATTTTCTTTTAGTGGAAACAGATCTTTACGCAGCTCAGACTAAAAAAAGGCATCACTGGATGGTCCATTATAGAAGCCTCGTAGAGACTCACCTAACATTCCACTGACCTTCAACTGAATGTGTATTAAATACAACTGAACTCTAAGCTGAATGTAAATGACTGTATATTAAATATAACCCTAAACCCTACCCCAAACCCCAAGCCTAACCCTAACTCTGCACCTAACCTTAACCCTACCCTAAAACTAACCCTAACCCTAACCCTAAACCCCAACTCTAACCTAGCCACAGCCCCTAACCCTAACCCCAAGCCTATGCCTAACCTTAACCCTAACCCTAGCCCTAACCTTTTAGGATTAGGTTTAGGGTTAGATTTAAGGTTTAGGTTAGAGTTACCATTAGGTTTTAAGGTTGAATGGTTAAGGTTAAGGTTAAGGGTTAGGGTTAGGGTTAGGTGTAGGACTATATTTAATAGACTATATTTAATAATATTTAATTTATATTTAAAGAGTAATTTACATTCAGCTTAGAGTTCAGTCATATTTTATACAGATTTTGACAGTTGAACGTCAATTGAATGTAAGGCGAGCATCTACAAGGCTTCTATAATGGACAATTCAAGTAAAGTTACACAATTTTGCAAATGCGACACACAAAGCATGTATAGTCCCTGTAGAAAAGTACTTGCAATAGAATAGGACTCTCTGGAGCAGATAAATAAACATGACCCTATTGGCTCCATGATGCCTAATGCCAGGCGTGGGCTAGAGGAGTATAAAGCCCCCCAGCATTGAGCTGTGGAGCAGTGGAAGAACTGTGTTCTCTGGAATGATGGTGGAGGAGCTCCATCCAGTACTTTTGGGGTGAGTTGGGGAGTTGGGGATGATGAGGTGGGGTGGTGATCATTCAACATCCTGACCTCACTAACACTCTTGTGGCTGAATGCCATTAGATCCTCACAGCAATGCTCCTCCAAAATCTAGTAGAAAGTCTTCTTCTCTTTAAAGTAGAGACAGTTACTTCAACGAAAGCAGGAGAAATTCTTTTAGAAAAACTGAAAGAGCAGGTGTCCCAAAACGTTTTTTCATAGAGTATCTATCCGCTGTAGTGGACACCATGCAAGTCAGGGTTACACTTATTACCACTGTTTGGCAAAAAAAAGGGTCAGACACTGGCATGAGGGGGACCTCCCCAATATTGTGATTGGGCTAATAGTTATAGTGCACTGTAACTATAGTATTTCTTTTATGAAAAGGTCATTAATTATGGAGCCTGAATTAATAGAGACATACACTCTTCACTTTACAAAATATTACACATGTGAACAGAGCTACTCTGAGGTAATTATACAGGTTAATGCCACGTAGTGTAACATATTGTGTATTCGATATAAAGCACTGAACATTAATTCCTAATGTTCTATGTTCTGTTGTAGCAAATGGATTCCAAAGTTGAAAAGACTATTCAAAGCCTGACCACAGCTGAAGAAATGAGAAACCAAACCAAGCTTGTGATGCAGCCCTACGCCAACTGGGAGCAATACCTGGCTCCTGCACCGCTCTCTGTAGCCATCCTGGGAGAGCTGATCTTCATCTCCTCCAAAGAAGATTTCTCCATCAACAGAAACCCATCCAAGGACGGCTACCAGCACATCAAATACCCAGAATCATTTCGGGCCTGTCTCATGCAAGTGTGCAACTCTGGCTGGTGGGCTTTCAATGAAGCCCACAAGAACATGGATCAGATTAGGCTCCACACCATGACCGTCCCAAACTACATGAAGACCGCTGTGAAGATTCTGTTCCAAGACAATGATGAGGTTGTTAAAGCCCACCTTTCTGACCAGCTGAAGAACATTAGTGCCATTGCAGACAACTGTGTTAAACTGGCTACCTCAACAGAAGAGCGCTTCACTGACGTCATCAATATCATCCACGAGCTGCTGGAAGCGTGTATGGTGGCAAACCTTGTTTATGGGGAACAGCTGGAAGAGGTCAAGAGAACAATGGAAGAGAACAAACTGAGAGAAAAGAACGAGCAAGACGTAAATGAACAAATGAAGAAGTTGGTGAACAGCATGGAGAATGAACTGCAGGAGGCACAAGAGAACTACTCCAAAGCACTGGATTCCCTACCTACTGGATTGACAGCAGAGTTATTGGACTTTGCTCATGCGGCATTTGAAGGTGTTGCTACTCTTTGCAGAGGACTGACTTCATGGATTCCGCAAAGGCAGAATCCACAAGCCAGAGGTCAAGAATCTGCTGCAGATGCAATTACTAATGTAAACATTTACAGCAAATCTGCAGCAATCCTGAAGTGGGCAGAGAATATTGAGAGGTATGTTCAAGAGGACAAGATAGATGTGATGAAACTGTATAATCAGAAGAACAAAACTTCAAATGCAAGTTATTTGGAACGACAGTTCTGTCAAATCTACGACAGTTTAAGAAAACTCCCACAATGCCAACTAAATGATAATGCTCAACAGTTATGTGTCGAGGGGATTAACATCTGCAGAGAACTGGCAAAATATACCCCTGAGAGACAATGTGAGGAAGCCAGAACAGAAGAGCTGATCGACAACATTAGATGTTTTACAGAAAATGCCAGAATATTTGACAGCGAAAGCAAAGATTTCACAAAGTCTCCTCCACTGACCTCACAGCCACCTATGATGAACAGCATAACTTCAAATAATAGAACATCTTGGTTCCGTGTAGAGCAGACCCGAGCTCAACTGAACAAAACCAGAGAGGACTATCAGCGAAGTATGGAGAACATGGAGAAGAACCAGAAGGAACTGACTGAAATCCTGGTCTCCATGAGAAACTGTGAACTCAAAGAGATAGACTTTAACACCACCATACAGATGCTGGTGAAAGGGATGGATGCCATGGGGAGGGTGAAGGAGCAGTGGGAGAAGATGGTGCGCTTCTTTCGGATGGTGTCCAGCCTTGTAAGCTCCAGCCTAAACAGACCTCTCAAAGATTTTGTCTCCACGTCAGAGAAGACTCAATCTCTCTCCTACGACGCAAAGCTCTTCTCCAAAGACCTGCTCTACAATCAAGCCTTTCAAGCCAGTAACATCGCCAGCCTCGTCCACATGATCTCAGCAACCTACACCGAAGTGTCTGAGAAGTATCTGTTGGATAACATCAGCTTGCTGGGGACACTTTTGACCATGGACAAGGAAAAGCCAGAGTTTGAAAAGGAGCTTCAGGAGTTACGGAACTCCTGTGATGGAGCTCAGAAGGCCATCTCAGACCTAATCTTAAAGAACAAGGAGGAGTTTGAGAGGAAGTCTGACTTGAGACTGGAGAAGATTGACAATGAGCTGCTGGCCATTCTTCCCAAAGCTGCTCCAGAGGAGATGAAGAGCATCCAGAGAGCTGTTGAAAAAGGATTCAGGAAAACAACTACTGCTGAAAATGTTGATGAATTCTCAGCATTTATTTAAGATTTTTGCAAATGAGACAGATAATGCACACATTAAGAATTACTGCAATTTGCATTTATTGACATTATTACTTATTACTCTGCTTGTACTAACAGTAAAATAAATACTCCTATCCAGAGTTACTATTTGCTCTGCATTTCGTATATTTATACCACTATGTAAAATCCCTCAGGCCCACAGCCCGTTCAAACTCATCCACCATCAGATAAGAATAAAACATTTAGAAATATTTTTAATTAGTTTCATGAAAATAACATTTTCATAAAGCCTCTAAGCTAAATCCTTGTGACTTTTCATACATTTGACACAGTGTGTTGTGTCTGTGAATGATTCCTCTGGTAACTGTGTTTATGTGACTTAAAATTAATTTTATTTTCCTGAATAAATATAATCACTTATGTATTAAGGCAAGGCTTTTATCCTCTGCAATAAAATTGGAAGTACAAATGCCAGCATGTTTTTCTTCTGTTTATTCATACACTGTTAGTCTGTTTGTTTTATCATTTATAATTTCACTGTTAAAAATACTTAATTTTTGATTGTTCTTCACTTTGAAACTGTGGAGGAAGCTCTTAAGGAACCTTCAAGAAAATATTTGATGGTGTTCAGCTTTGCACACATAATTTATTTTTAGAAGAAAAGATTTCCTTAAAGCAGGTTCCTCCACAGTTTCAAATTGAAGAACCTCCAAAAGTTCACTTATTTTTACAGTGTACCACCTGTTCAAGTACTTTTTTTTGCTAATTATTAAAAGCAGCATTCATAATATTGCAGCAAAGACAGCAGAGCTGATGGCAAGAAACCAACCAATAGGAACTGAACACACTAAACAGGCATTTTAACTGATTCTTTTATCATTTCTATAAATCCAGAAAACATTTTGAGTATTATAATAAAAATAATGCATTTAATATTCTACAGTGAGGATTCTCAAGAATAGCCTACTCTTATTTGCTGCATGGTGCCGCAGTAAACAGGGTGTGTATGAGCAACATGCTAATAACTAAGACAATGCTCCACCCCAGTATACTCTCCAGTGTACTGCTGCACTGTGCAACTCAGCACTGAATTTGTGGAAAGCCACTATCAGTGCACATGGCCTCTAAAAAATACCTCCTCAAATATGAAGACTGCAACTGTTTCTGAAAGAGAGATTTGAAGTAATTTGTCAAGACAGGCTTTAACTAACATCTTTCTTGTTCACAAGCCTAGCCATGAGACTAATCCTCACCTCACTACTACGTCAGAAGCTCACATTAAATTGCTCCTCCAGGGCTTTTCATATCCAGTCTCTGGTGTTTGATTGGGTGGCGTTTCATCTTCAGGGAGAGCCTCACAAAGTGAAACTGCATTTTCACTTGTACACAGGCAGTTAACATCAAACATAAGTTAACATCTTCTACAAACGTTTCTTTGTCGGGAGAAATTCTGTATTGAGAGTCTCACATTCTCACGTTTTTATTCTTCAGTGTCATCAAGCATTGTTTGAGAAACCTCATTGTTGTTAAGTTGGTAAATGCAGGGGTGCAGTACAGACTGTAACATTACAGTATATCTTTTTTATTCAAATGAGTTGAAGGTTAGCAATCTCTCTTATTTCATAATAGGAACTAGTTAATTAGCCACAGTAATTCTGGTGTTTATAACCAAGTCACTTCAGAACAAATCAGAACCTCCAACCATATCTATCATCAAACAAACATCATGACCGCCTTACACTGCATTATAGAATTAAGCCCTTATACCGAGACCCTGAACCAGAGCTTGTGCCAAGTGCACAAGCACAAGCTGTCAAGTATTTAGAGGCATTTCTAAGGTCAGCAAAACACAAGCCTCAAGTACCAAAAACACCTTTCAGACCTTATGGACAGATCTTTACCCTTTGTGGACTAGACGTGCCTGCAATATTAGTTGTTTTTATTAATCTTTATTTCTATACCAGTTTCAGCAATTCTGGTGTTTATAACCAAGTCATTAACACACACACATGCTTTGTTCTGGCTCTGAACAAAGAAATACTGCAAATATACAGTATTCTCCTGTCTCCTGCTGCCTGTCCATTTTTGTCCATTTTTACGACTAATTTCTAAAGTGTATTTGTTTTAGCAGTGAAATCTAGAAGCTCATTATATTTGAGAAAATTAGAGACCTGCCACAGAGTACACAGATGGAACTGATTATAATTAACAGCAAGGGAACACTATTGTTTGTGCTTGGTTTTATTTCTAGAAGAGACCAGCTCAAACCAGATCCTGTTACTTTGCTTTCGGTTTCAGATTACGGAAAAAAATGAGTTCACCTTCAGAAGGCAAAGCTCCTCCACTCCTCTACTCATTTGCTATCTATCAGATTCAGCATTTAACTGTACACTGTACTGTACAAAAATGTGCTGAAAAACCAAAAGGTCAGGACAATTTCTGCTGCTACAATAGTTCTTCTGCAGCTTTTGGACATTTAAATGTATGTTGTGAAAACTTTTATAGTAACCTCAGTTGACCTTTGAGTTGATTGTTATAACTAAGCTTTGTAACACATCAGAGAAAACTAGTTTTACATAAAGCTCAGTACTCCTACATCAAACACCAACGCTGTGCTTTTAGATCGTCTCTCTGTGGAGGTTTCAGCATTGTGTGGTTTAGCAGGTGCCAGAGGTGCTGTAGATTCCTCAGATCCTTGCCAAGCCTATAAGCCTGGGTTTGCAGGGACCTGCATGCTTTTTAGTTGGTGACAAAAAACACAACACCCACAGTGAATAAATCAAATTTCATCAGCTTAAAAAACACTGTTTTCTCCATTTAACTGCGCAGGCTTATGATAGTCAACATGTGATTATTCTTCTGAATGAAATTCAATGAGTAACGAATAACAGAGATTCTAAATAAATGTTTCTGCTCTGGATAATAATGCATTCAAAAAGGAGCGCTTCAGTTTGGTTATCATGGCTTCCAGTGAGAGATGATTGTCTGTAGAATCTCTGATGATGAGTTCATATCTTAGTTAAATGTTCAGATATTAATGTGAGTAAAACAGCCAAAGTAGAATATTAATTCACAGCATCAGAACTGAATAGGATCTTAGTCGTGAATGAGAAATAGGTAAGGTCATATTGAGACTCCTGTCTTCAGTAAAGCAGTGTTATTAATTTGGCTGATCTGAGAGTAGAGGCCTGTATTTATTGGAGAGATCTGTACTAAAACTCAAGAGAAAACTCGTGTGAGGTTACTGTCGTCCTTATCTCAGGAGACACATTTGAGCAGCAAGAGACTTCTGCTGAATTCACCTTTGTCTTTTCATCTGATCTAATTGTTGTCTAAGAGAAACTACATGATATTAAAGAGGATCTCCTTTCTCATTTTATTTTTCTTTGGGTTGGAGAGCAACACAATCTAAGGAGTTGTGGGAGAGTATATAATAGTGAAAGTGTCGTACAGTGATGTGATGTTGTTTATTTATACTGAAAGTGAACAGTGTCCTCACACAGTCATTAGTATTGTAGCTACATTCCCCTCCCAAACAGGAACTCAAAAAAATCCAGGGTACAATAGCTGTTTAAATTATTGATTATTTTTTATTACATGTTTTCATATTTTCTCATAAAAACATTAAATATTGTGATAACTTTTTTATTCTGTCTTTGGGTCATGGTTCTAATTTACTGTTCATCCACTGTTCTTAAAACGTCATATAAATATTTTGTATTCCAAACCTTCAACCATATCTATCATCAAACAAACATCATGACCACCTTACACTGCATTATAGAGTTTAAGCATCTGGACAATGTTTTTCTGTAAGATGCAGTTGGTGATGAAAATGTGTGCAAAAATTAAGCCCTTAAACCGAGACCCTGGGCCAGAGCTTAGAAATAACAGAACAATCACAAAGCATGTAGTTTTGTGCCAAGTGCACAAGCTGTCAAGTATTTAGAGGCATTTCTAAGATCAGCAAAGCACAAGGACTCAAGTACCAAAAACACCGTTCAGACCTTATGGACAGATCTTTACCCTTTGTGGACTAGACATGCCAACAGTCAGATCAGTTTAGGTTGTACAGTCATAAGGTAGGGGGCGTTGATGGCAGGGCAGTGTTAAAGCATGTCTGGGCAAGAGGCTAATCCAGGCTCAACCACATCATATTACTGTGTTTTTCACAAAAGACAAATGATTATTTCCAGAAGACCATTTAGCACAGACGTCCATCAGAAACAAAAAACCTTGAAAAGGGACTTGCAGGAGGAAGGGGAAAATGAAAAAAGAATATTATTTATGAACCATATGTGGTGATGAGATGAGAATGGAAAGAGGATGGGTCAGGCCTAATATATATAGTCTATAGTTTTATTGGAAATTCCTGATCGTGTCTATTTGTTGTTTTTTGTCTGTTAAAATCAAATTAAATCAAAAGCACACAGAGAAAACGAGCATGAACACTAGGTTTATCAATCAGAAACAAAGTTTGCGTTATTAAACTTTTCCTGAATTACTTTTTTTTATTACTGTGTTACAGATTACAGATGACTGATTACCTGTTAAACATGTAACTGTTATGTAATCCAAAGGAATACTATATTAAAGTAACATCATCTGATTACTTTCCCGTTACTTTGGGTTTACCTGTCTTTTTAAACCTATATATTCAGGTTAATCGTAATCCAATGATGTCACACTGTGTAGGCAACATTTTGGCAGGTAAGTTCGTGTTTATTTGGCAGCGCAGCTCCAGCCCTGGAGGTTTGTGATGAGATAATCTTGAATAAATATTGTTTTATTTTATGAATGGTCACCACATGTGTTGTTTAGAGCTACGTGGTTAGCCAGGATCATCAGAAAACACTTCTATGGGATACTGTTTTATAAGTTAAATCATATAGGTAATGGTTATTAGCTAGCTATGACACTAGCCTAGTTTGTTTAACAACATTAGCTAGTACTACTAGCGACAAAACGGCAAGCTCTTATCCAAGTTGGTTAGATAGCTGCAGAGACATTAGAGACATTTGTGCCTATATCCATATCAGCCAATGATATTTGGTCAGAGAGTAAAATTATTAAGAAAATATAATCCAAAGCAATAATAATAATAATAATAATAATAATAATAATAATAATAATAATAGTAATTAAAAAGCTATTAATATGTGACTGTTAGCTTAACTAGATAGTTAGCTACCTCACTAGCTCTTAGTCTTTTTCTCATAGTTTCATTTACCTTTGCAGTGAACCAGAATGTGGTCTTTAAAACTGCAGCTTTCTGGTGGTAAATGTTTAATGTCACTGAACAATCAACTAACAAAATAATTATAAGTTTGGAGAGACTAGTAACCCTTCAGCTCTTGGCAGGTGTAATGCACCAAAGAATTAACAGTTTCACAGTCGTAGTGTGACCACATATCTGTTTTGTGGAAATTGTGGCTAAGAACTTTACAGGAAAATGTGAAAACATCCTTAATGTTCACATAGATGTAAAATAATAAATATATTTAAAACTATTTTATTCCAAGAGATTTTGGGTGATTTATATTTGTCTATTCAGACTGAAATTATTAAATATGTGAAATATGTACTGGTGCTTGCAGTGGAAATTCTATTATTAGTACTGAAATATTACACATAAACACACCTAACAGCACACATCCAGCAGTCAGCTAATCATACAGTCCTCAGTTACTGCTGCTGTAGTGTGGCTGATCTTACTACCCAACCCTAGTTATAGTATGTACGTACATTAATAACATTATTATTGTATTTTCTTATTGTTTATTAGAAATCTGATTCTTACCAGCAACCCATCCGACAACTGGTATTAATGTCACTCCAGCTCCAGCTGCTATTAAACTCGTTGCAGTTCCTGTCCTCTCTTCTTGTCTCTGAAGTTCTTTTCTGGCTAAGCTCAGGTTTGTAGTTGCCCGATTCAGAGCTTCTTCAGACCGTTTCAGTAAGATTTCATTAGATGTCTGCTCTGTTCTCAGGTTGTCTAAGGTCTGCTGTGTAGCTCTCATCTCCTGATCAAGTCTTCCCTCGTCCCGTGTGAGGATCTCAATGTTCTTGTTGAGACATTCCAGCCCTTCACTGGCCGCCTGATCTGACTGCTTCAGGCTCTGCATGGCCCGCTCAATCTGCCCTCTGATGTAGTCATAGTTGGTGTACTGTCCAGTAAGAGGATCGACATCTCCATCAATGAGAGCCTTGTGGACTCTTTTGACAGAACAGAGGCTGTCTTTCAGAGGTCCGACGACCGTCTTAATTGATTTCTGCACAACAACACTGCGGAAGCAAAGCAAGAAGTGAAAAAATTCTCATTTATAATTGTGACAGCTATTTTCATTGTTAAGGAATACCTGAAAAAAATCTTTTGAAGCTATCCCAACAAAGAAGCATTCGTATTTAGATGAAAAGGTTGTCAGTATAGCTTTGATACTCACATTTCATTAAGAAATGCTACTTGTTAGATTAACTTTCCAATATTTTATCATCCCATTAATACCTTAAGTGAGAATGTGAGGAAATTCACAAGTCTGGTAAATCATGAGGTTGTCATTGTTAAATGACCAATCAACACTTTGATTAATGCAGTCATTAATGATGACTGACATACTTTTTAGTAGGATATAAACTAAATTACCCTATTTGGGTTCACATCTTGCACACTGAACTGAACTGCTTATTAATTAAGACAAAAGCCACAAAACAAACAATGTATGCATATGATATCTGTTCCTCATACTATGTCAGTCAATGGCTGTGGAGACCATGAAGGTAAAATTGATTACCTCATTTTGTTTACAGCTAACTAAATAAACATTAATTAGTAATGGACAAAATAAAAGCAAAAAATATAAAAAAAAAATAAAATCATTCTTTGGCATATATATTTTAGCATTCATATTTCTTAATACAACAAAACAATAGGACAAGTGGTGGGAAACTTGTATAAAGAAGAAATATGTCTTAGGCTGTAATGGCTGGGGATGTTTTACAGTGGAAATATGAGTTGTTGCTGTTGCTGACAACTGTCATTGTTATTGTCTCAATTCAAATTAATTAAGCTTTATTAGGTGTGTTTCATTACTTATCTATGTTAATAAGCGCATTACTTAATGTTAATGTAAGATGATACCAAACACTTTTGTAGCAGAATTTGAAAATGTGAAAATTTAAATGATAAAACAAACAAGAAAACAAGGCCTTGTTTGCTGTACTTACTCAGACAACTCAGATAGACTGATTGCCATCTGTAAAAAAACACAGGTTTATGTGTTATCACAAATGCCCCATCATCTGACCTTTGCCTCCCTGTTTTGGGCTGGTTTAGCCACAGTTGCTTTGTTACAATGAATCCTTTGATCTAGATTTTTTACAAATACTTCATTACTCAAAATAATATTTATTATTTAGAAAAAAATATGCAACCAATGACCAATAAAAAATATTATAATTATACATATAATAATGAAATAACTATACATATATATGCAATGATCACTTTAATAATAAAATTGACATAAATAATATTAATGAATACATAAAAGAACAAGTTATTTTCTTAGGCCTAAAGTCTTCGACTGCAGCACAACCAGCACATCTGTTCTCATATCTTGTGCCCCTCAAACCTCAAAAAAGAGCCATCTACTAAAACCATATATGTTGTATGATTGCATGATGTATACTGTACGTAAACTATAGTTGTATGCTTGAAGTTAAAATAAACAACTGCAACTGGCCACTTTCAACAAGACTAGGCATGTCCAGTTATGCTGGACTGACACCAGCTGTAAGGCATTTGTACAAGTACATGTCATTAATTCTTGCTATTTTAATTAAATGTATGCCAAATTCTATCAAGACATAATAAGATAAGGTAGTTCTACTATCACTACTTTCATTAAAGTAAAGGAAGTCTCACCTCTGCTTTTCTTTTGCCGAAGATGGTTGTTTTTTTTACAAATCTGAATTAAGAACTTAACACAGACAGCGAAAAGGAACTGGGGCTGGCTGGGGGGTAGGGGAGGGGTGTGGCGAGTGGTGAGTGTAATACTACAGGGAATAAATTATGTTTGCAAAACACGTTTGCTGTTTTTTTACCATTCAAGGAGCTGAGGAGACACCTGAATCTACATCGGATCTGAATATTCTCTACGTAGCAAGGTAGATGACTGATTGTCTTGATGTCTTACATTTAGCTTATTGCATGTATTTTAATATTTTAATCATTAAGATAAATGTCTTTCTTCATGGGAAGCTATAGGACCTAAGTGAAGATAATTGCGTATATGCACCTCCTATAAAAATATTTCCCCAAAGCTCTATTATACAGAATATTTTTTTATAGAATATACAGAATTTATTAGTTTTTCAGTCCAGAAAAGAGCCTTGATTCTATTTAGATAGATAGAATCATGTTGATAAAATCTCAATTAAACAGCACAGATTTAACAGATAAAACAGATTTTCAGCTTTTTTACTGTGCTATTAATGTAGCTTTGGGTAGTTCAAAGGAGCTCTGATGTTCATGTAAAGACTTCAGCCAACTGTAGGTTCTTTTGATCTAGCAAATGTTATATCTTTAGAAAATCATCGTAGGTTTGGATGCAGAATAACATGCATGTGTCACTAGAGGCAAAACTGAAGCATGTTTCCATGTTGTTGGTTGCTGAAGAGTTTAAGTATGGTTTGAGGACTTGAATTTGACTTTATTTAAAATACTACAGTGAAAAATAAGATTCATACCTGTGATTTGGCTTACGAACAGTGCTACAACTGAAACGCAAGTGATTTAATAAAAAAAACTATTCAAAATCAATAAATTAAACAGCATGATCTACTGGATGGATGGATTATTGAAGACAGAAAGTAAAATTGAAAAACAAGTTTTTTTCTGCAAAAAAGAAGGTTAAATTAATAAAGCTGTGTGATAACACAAAAAAATAATACTTAGAATAAATACACAATTACATGTACCAAATATAATAAATATAAACTGTATGGTATGTGCATGTCAAAGATTATTTAACTGCTTTGACTATTAAAAAGAACTAATTAAGTTCCTTCCACAGAACATGCAATTATAGCCATCCTCTGACTCTAAGAGCCTTCATAAATAAAGGGTTAATAGAACTGAGAGGCTTCTTCATATTGCTGTCTGTACAGTTAGTTCACCAGGTGTACACTCTCACGTCTCCAAGATCTTGGCTCAAAATGTCCTGTGCTTCTGCGAGGGTAGAATGTCTACCATCAGGGTTTAATGCATCTGCCACCCATTAACTCGGACCATGCTTGTTACATTACTGGCAGACTGTGGGTGAGCATGAATGAGACCAGGATTCAGGTCAGCAGTTCAGTAACTCTCAGGTGGTTTATTTACCCCGTGAACAGGAGGTGTGTTACACATAACATGGTCTGTGCTACAACTCTCTGCTGTAACCCCACTCTATTCTGCTTTACAGAACACCTCGGGTGTAAGTGGTGGTGTCTGCTGTTGTGGCGGCTCTACTATGTATCGTATCTTTATCTTTCAGAGTCCTCGTATGTTTGGCCAGCATGGATGAAGATTCATTAGCAGCGGTCTAAAAAGGTCTTCTTGCCCGTATTTGGCTTTACTCCATACAGAACTTGCACTGGACATACTGAGGAGAGAAGAACGTCACTCGGCTTAAGCATCTCCATAACGGGATTTAGCAGAACATCTCAATCCAATGAAAAACATAAACATCCTCCTCCAAACTACCCACAAGGCCTTGTGACAGAGCAAAAAGGAGCTGAAGGGAGTGTATATTAAAAAGTCATATAATTCCTTCAAATGATTAAGTAATAAGTTACAGAAGAGTGTGAGGGTGTCGTCATCTCCAGTTGCTCTCATCCAGGTACATGATACAGGTATATCCAGGTCCAGGTTGATACCAGTGCTGATACACATGCTGCATTACAAAATGATGAATCCATCTGAAAAGAAATTCAAGAAATTACGGGCAAAGAGAAACGGTTATGTTGATAATGATATAGGAAAAATCAGTAATCGCAGATCAGTAAATTTTATACTAAACTACGTTGAGTTAACTCCCTATAATCAGTTGCTGTATCAGTTTAAATTGGTCTAACAACTTTTTATCTTCATAATTTCTCTTAATAATTTTTAATAATGAAGCAGATTTTATTTTAATTTCATTTTCATGTTTAGGAACTTTGTCATTAATTCCCTTCTTGTGTTTGTAATGGGTTATAAAAAGTAAACTTGCATGTTTTGCCTAATATTGGATATAGTGTCATCTGGTAAAATAGATGACATTTTAATTTATGGTCTGTTGCTGCCAACAAATGTGAGCCCAAGGGCCAGTGTTTAAACTGCACTGCTTGATAAGGGAATAGTATCAACTATTAAAATGAAATTTAACTTCTATTGACCAATTTCCAATGGCCAGTTACTGCCAGTATTATATGAGAAGCTTTCCTCTCAGTTTCTTTGCTAAGAAATACACTGATCATAATTGTAAACATAAACAAAACCATATGATTTGTGTTTATATATTAATACTGACAGTAAATTAAGACTTTTTTGTAATATATTTTCTTATCATTAAAAAAACACACTATTAAAAAGCTCTAAGCGTTATGTCAGTGTTGAAGCACTTTGCTGATGTTGCTGTTCTGAGAACTGCACTCAGATCAGATGTTTTAGAACAGTGTATAAATCATCAGGCTGCAGGAAAGTGATAGAAAGTGACGTCATTGTTCAGGTCTGATGTGCTGCCAGCTTGTGGATCTTTCACAGCCTGATGGTTAAAATTTACACAGTAGTTCAGTGAAGTAAAAGAACCGAACTCATCAAGGTGAATACAATAAAGGATGCTTTTCTTCTGGTGGTGAAAACACAGAAATCAGTTCTCACTCGAATCAGACCAAACCTGGAATGAGGAAACATCTTCTTTGATCAAGCACAGCAGTTTATTTCTCCTAATTAAAAACAAACAGTGACTGAGAGTCATGTTAGCATGAAGAGATAACAGTCACATCAGCAGTTTATGAATATGGATAAACTGTATCAATCAGTTTTGAACATGACCCACATCAGATTCATCAGAACAGCAAATCTCATATAGAATAGATTAAAAATGCAGAATAATGCAGAAAAACATGAGCTTACAGATTCGCAAAGATAATATTGTCTTCATTAAGCAAAATTAATCAACATCAAACAGGTCATTCTCATCAGCATCAGTTTAATACTGGAATTAAATGAAGACGACTTCTGCTAAAAACAGTAGTATCCTGCTTCCTCTTCTTCTTCTTTCTCTGTGAATCCACTCTGAACTGCTGCCTGGATGCTCTTCATCTCCTCTGGAGCAGATTTGAGAAGAATGGCCAGCAGCTCGTTGTCAATCTTCTCCAGTCTTGAGTCAGACTTACTTTCAAACTCCTGCTTGTTCTTGAGGACGAGACGTAAAATGCCTTTCTGAGCTTCATCACAGGAGCTCTGTAGCTGCAGACGTTCCTTTTCAAACTCTGGCTTTTCCTTGTCCATGGCCATCAGTTTCTCCAGTGAGCTGAAATTATCCATCAGATACTTCTCAGACACTTCGGTGTAGGTTGCTAAGATCATGTGGACGAGGTTGGCGATGTTACTGGCTTGAAAGGCTTGATTGTAGAGCAGGTCTTTGCAGAAGAGCTTTGTGTTGTAGGAGAGAGTTTGAATCTTCTCAGACTTGGAGACAAAATCTGTGAGAGTTCTGGTCAGACTGATCCTCACAATGATGGACACCATCTGAAAGAAGCGCACCATCCTCTGCCACTGCTCCTTCACCCTCACCATGGCATTCATCCCTTTCACCAGCATCTGTATGGTGGTTTTAATGTCATTCTCTTGTTTCTTCTCCTGTTTTCTCCTACTTTTGTCCAGCTCCTCTTCATAAAAGTTCTTAGTAACCACACAGGCTTCATGCAGTTCTTGAATAATATCAGGAACGTCAGTGAAAAGCTTCTCTGTTGATTCAGCCAGTTCAAGACAGTTGTCTACAGTGAGACGAATCCTTTTTAACTGGTCGGGAAGCTGTTCTCGACTAACTTCATCATAAGGATTGAACAGAATCTTCACAGCGGTCTTCATGTGGTCTGGGACATTAGTGGTGTGGAGCCAAATCTGATCCATGTTCTTCTGGGCTTCACTCAGTGCTAACCTGCCAGACTTGCACACTTGCATGAAACAGGCCTGAAATGAATCTGGGTCTCTGATGTGCTGGAAGCCGTTCTTGGGTGGGTTTTTGTTGATGGAGAAATCTTCTTTGGAGGAGATGAAGACCAGCTCTCCCAGTATGGCTATGGAGAGCGGTGCAGGGGTCAGGTACTCCTCCCAGTTGGCGAAGGGCTGCATCAGAAGCTTTGTTTGGTTTCTCATCTCGAGGCTTGGAGTGGTCTTTTTGGAATCCACTGCTGTGTTTCTTGTAAACAAGAAGGTAAAAGAGAAACACAGTTTCATTGAGGTACATTCAAATATTGGTGGGAAACACTTTACCCACAGATTTACTGCAGCAACAGTCAGTCAAATGATACAGAGCTGCTCCCTAAATATCAGCTTTTCTACAGCAGGGAGTCAGTAAATGTTCAGCTCCATTTAGAAACACTTTATCTAAAGCATTTGTTGTAGACCATGACTAACAGAGCTGGTATGTTTTCTATCACACACAAACCGGCATTTGATTTATTCTGTTTTAGGGTTTGAAATGTATTTAGAATTAAATCCAACATACTTAAAAATCTTCAAATATTGTGCATGTTGTTTACACATATGTTTCTAGGCCTATGAAGAATTGATCCAGTTATAGTCTTTATTTCAAACAATTATCAGAAAAGGCAACAGACATTTTTACAATAATGCCATGCTATAGATCTTAATCACTGAGAGCTGAGAGCTGTCGTTGCTGTTGTGAAAAAGATAATGAACAGGTCTGTGTATTGAAGGAATCCCATCTTCTATAGTGTCATACGCATGCACCTATCCCACTGAGACACTAAGGCTAATGCTGTTGAGGATGTGTTGGGTCTGCTATTAATACTAGTGTTATTTATGTGTTAATATTTTGGAGATAGCGTCTAGTAAGTAAGATATTCATCTATAGGTTACGGTATTATTTATTTATTGTTAATATAAGTTAAGTATATTTTATAACCTACAGTTAGGAGTTAATTCATGCCTCCTTGTAATAAGGATGATTTATGTATCTATAGTTTTATTGTTCTTGGACTAGTTCTTTTTTATACTGGACCACTCACATTATTGTATTGTGTAACTGTTATTGGCTGCTAAATGTCCTCAATAAGTATCAATAAATTATCTATCTATCTATCTATCTATCTATCTGTCTATCTATCTATCTATCTATCTATCTATCTATATGTCTCTCTGTCTGTCTATCTGTCTATCTATCTGTCTATCTATCTGTCTATCTATCTATCTATCTATCTATCTATCTGTCTGTCTGTCTGTCTGTCTGTCCCTCTATCTATATGTCTCTCTGTCTGTGTATCTGTCTGTTTATCTATCTGTATATCTGTCTGTCTATCTATCTATCCATCTATCTATCTGTCTTTCCGTCTATCTACCTATGTGTCTATCTATCTGTCTGTTTATCTGTTCGTCTATCTATCTATCTATCTGTCTATCTATCTGTATATCTGTCTGTCTATCTATCTATATGTCTGTCTATCTATCTATCTATCTATCTATCTATCTATCTGTCTGTCCATCTATCTATGTGTCTATCTGTCTGTTTATCTATCTATCTATCTATCTATCTATCTATCTATCTATCTATCTGTCTGTCTGTCCCTCTATCTATATGTCTCTCTGTCTGTGTATCTGTCTGTCTATCTATCTGTATATCTGTCTGTCTATCTATCTATCTATCTATCTATCTATCTATATATCTGTCTGTCTATCTATCTATCTGTCTGTTTATCTATCTATCTATCTGTTTGTCTGTTTATCTGTCCGTCTATCTATCTGTGTGTCTATCTATCTATCTATCTGTCTGTCTGTCCCTCTATCTATATGTCTCTCTGTCTGTGTATCTGTCTGTCTATCTATCTGTATATCTGTCTGTCTGTCTATCTATCTATCTATCTATCTATCTGTCTGTCTATCTATCTGTCTGTCTGTTTATCTGTCCGTCTATCTATATGTGTGTCTATCTATCTATCTATCTATCTATCTATCTATCTGTCTGTCTCTCTGTATATCTGTCTGCCTCTCTGTCTGTCTGTCTATCTAGCCATCTATTTACTTAATTACTAATTAATTACTTACGTATTACATTACTTATTATTATTGTTGTTAATAAAATGTTTTATTACCGTAATTGAATTGTTTATTCTATTATTCTATTTTATTTGTTATTGGTGGTATATGATTATGATATGAACATAAATAAAACATTAATAATGTGATTTTGGTCACTGCTCTCATATTTTATGATCTTTTGCGTTTACTGATGAAACATCAGACCACTGCAGAGTTTCAAACCAACATGCTTACAGCTACAGTTCAGGGAAGAGGTGGTTCCTGAGGTGTCAGTGGGTTTCAGGCTGACTGGTACAGTGCTGGTTTAAGACTAGGCTCAGAGCATCTTCACAGTCAGGGGGTCAGACATACCTAAACAGGTAAAACCTATGAACGTTGGGCACGAGGGCTGGGCCGAGCTCTTCCATGCTTCTGTCCGCCGCTGTCTGAGCTTCAGTCTCCTCGCGCCGTTTGGGTGGAAGATGTTCAAACAGAGAAACCTTTAAAAACCTTGAAAAACCTTTAAAAACCTTGAAAAACCTTTAAAGAAGAAGAAGATGTAAATCTGAAACTCTCTGTAGTTTGTATCTTTATGTTTATGCGCCAGGAAACAGAAATAAACACCTACGTCAGCGAAGATCTACACAGGCTCGCGCGCTGTGAGAGGAACAACTTTCACTTTCGGTTTCAGCCGCGCGCTAAACAATTCTGCAGTCTTCTGAACCGATTCACGAGTTCAACTCAATCGACTGAATCGATTCACGGGTTCAAATGAACACCTGCTCTATCGTCTCGCTCTGCCTCTAGAGCCGGACCTGCGCTCGACGCCCTGGACAGACCCAGTGGTGGTCCTGGACTGCAGGCATTACCTGCAGCTTAGAATATAATATATAATATAATATCTAGAATATCTAGAAACGTAACGTATTGACCCAGTTCAACTGAGGGAACCGTTTATTAGATTGAGGACATGGCTTGTTTAGTTGATAGAATATTTTTTTAATTGAGGGAAAAGTTTAAATCTTAAATATTATATTTCTACCATGATGCTTTAGTGGCTGCATACACTACAAAGCTAGACAAAAGCATATATCTGGTTTTGCTAATTTTAAGGAATTATTTTAAAACGTTTTCATGTTCCCTGTAACTAGAAATAACTTTAAAATATATCTGAATTTGTTCATATCAGATTTACAACCATTTACATGTAGCATTCGTTACCTTACAGTCTCGGTACAGGGGGCCCATTATATCCCAAATGTTTAGAATTGAAAATTAGTTTTAAATTGGTTTCATCTTCTTTCCACTTGTGTTTAAACCCTAAATGCTAAGTGATTTTATCAAACAAAAGTTTTTAAACACTTCAAATATAGACTATATGATGTTACAGCCAAGTTTACAGCTTAGCTAAAGGCTGTGATGTGGTAAAGTACCCTGATGTTTTTTTCTTTACAGTATTAAAGTATTTTTATATGGTATATTTGCATATTTATTAGTATATTTGTATATATATATATATATATATATATGTGTGTGTGTGTGTGTGTGTGTGTGTGTGTGTGTGTGTGTGTATGTGTGTGTGTTTACCTTCTCAATAAACTTGAAAGTTGGATACTAAAGTCCTAGCATGGAAGCCTGTATTTTGGACCAGTGTTGTGAGATGGTCCAGAAATAAACAGGCTGCAAAGAATTGAAGTGATTGGCATGATTGCATTATTAAGCTATGCTGCCATCTGGTGGAAAAACCATTGGTTCCTAACCCTGGTCCTGGAGAGCCCCTGAACTGCACAGTGGAATATATTCTCTGCTCCTGGACACTTTCGTTTAAGGCATTTAGCAGAAGCTCTTCTCCAGAGTGGTTTGCTGTTTAAAAGCAACCATATGTAACAGTAACAGTACAGTCACTGAATCCTTGTGGTCTAATTAATTATGCAGTCCCATCTGAACAATTCACCAATTTTTTTATTTATTTCAAAGGCTAGACCAGTCTGGCCAGGTGCTCCAGCACCCAATACTGGACTTTCCCAGGTACAGGATCCTGTACTTGACCCAACAGAAAATCTATGGGAAGCTGAGGTTCCTGGTCAAACATTAAAATATAAGGATCATGTCAGTACCCTGTTGAGGGGTAGTATTGTAGCAGAAAAACACCTGGGGCAGATTTGGTGCCCAGTCCTGTTTCCAAGAAATTGGCATGGTCTGCAAAAGGTTATGGAGTGTTCTATTAAAGCGCTCACACTGTCCAGCAGGATGGTTTGGGGTCATCCGAGACCTTTCTACTCCACATAAACAACAAAGCAGCTGCATGAAGACACTTTCAAAACTCTTACTGTGATTGAAATGGATACGACTGGGAATGCTCAATACCCTGGTGGCCATGTTCCTGATGATTCAGCATCTCCTGCTTAAAAACCAAAACAGAAGGAGTTGAAACACTTCTCCCCACCTCTGAACGAAACGGCCAACTATACAACACCCCCTCCCTCTGCAACAACCGATCACACTGGCGCAACTGTACCATGGCTGGTCCAGAGACCTGACGTCTCTCAGTGGGAGAGGGCCAAACCTGCTTCCACCAAAACACCAGAACCTCTTTAAGAAGGTTCTGAAGAACTGAGGTACCTGGAATAACATGCTCTGCCAAACTGGAACCTGACGGATACTGTTGGGACAACGCATCTGCGTTCTTATTACTGCGGCCTGAACTATACTTTATTTCAACATCAAAATCCCATGCGCAGCCCATCAATGCTCTGTGGCTCTCAGTTTGGCAGACTGAAGGAAACTCAAAGGATTATTATCTGTGGATATCTCACATGGCCCACTTGAATGCAAGAAATTCCAACTACATAGAACTATAATTAACCATGTTGTGCTCAGGGGGCCGAAGACCTCAACTACCATATGTTACAGGGTGGACACTACTTTCATGCCCGTGAGAGAGCGCAGCCCCAGGGCCTCTGTGGCAGGCATCAATCTCCATAATAAAAGGCTGTAAAAAGTCCTTTTCCATGGCTTTTAGTGGCTTCTCAGAGTGTTTAACAGCTTCTTCTGATGATTGTTTCTATATTTTGTTCTTGTCCAGTTTCTTCTTGATCTTTTTGAAATCATCATTGTTTTTAATGTCATTTGCTGCAGAAATATGAAGATTATTTGTTGTACAATTGGCACCAATCTAAAGGTATTCTGAGAAATGATGCCCACTCGAGACAAGATGGTCCCAACTGAAGTGACCAACAAGCTGTGAAACTAAAGTGCGTCAGCAAGTTTTAACAAAGGACAGTTACTTACCCCCCGGTCTGGTGTGAGGTTTAAAAAACGAACAGGACAAATATTCTCACACAGTTTTTAAAGGAGTCACAGTTGAGATGCACACGACCAACATTTTAGATTAAGGTTCAGAAATGTATCAATTGTGGCTTCAATATCCTCTCCAAATATTTTCATATAAAATTAAATACCTTCCCAAAATAGCACGTGGTAGGTGAATTGGTCATGCTAAATTGCTCGGTGTGTGAGTGAAAAGTCCACTGTGCCATCTAATGTTTAATAAATACAACAAATTGCAAAGGTTCATGCAGCTCAGATTAGAATTTAATTAGCGCTGTATTAAATAAACTGACCAGAGAATCAACCTTCGGTTGCTTGAGAGTCTGTATAAATAAAGACTGCTTTCCTATGACCAGGTCATGCTTGGTTTGTCTGGATAAATAAAATAAAAACAGTCCATGACCATCTTCTAACCTCCTTTAACTCCTGTGCCGTTACACATGATGACGCCGAAGCACAGTGAAAGCTGAGTTTGAGAAAGTGTGGATTTAAAAGCAAAGAAAATGTGACTGACTTCTGCTGGAAACATCAAGATTTTATTTTTTTTTAAAGCAGGAATATGCAAACTACAAATATATGAAAAAAGAAAACATTCAACCATTAACAGAGTTGACTTAACAAAATTGATATTTTTCACCACATGTGCTAACCTTAACCTAGAAGACGAACTTAACATAATAATTTACCCTGAATAATGAACCCTAGGTTTGTTCCCCAGTTATTTACCCTAATTCAGACACTGTTGTGAATATTTACTAATCTTTAGTGTTTAGTGCAATATGTTCTGGCTTTCGTTCTATTCTGGGCTATGAAACTGTTAAATATGACAGTACTGTAGTTATGAGAGAGACTATGTGTGGGCTTGCTTACTGGGTTATACAGGGGGTAATGAGAGATTCACTCAATATCTAAAAAAAAAAAAAAAAAAAAAAAATACAAAAGACTTGATTTTGTTCAATGGTGGGATAGTGAGGGAAAATACAACATTTCACAACAATGTTGGAAGCAATGTGGTCCTGATGTGACCAGAGGAGGGCACTGCTGCAGTGTCCAAGGAAAATGAAAAGCTGAAAAAGCCTAGAAGTTTAAAGAAACTCAAGATGCAAACCAAAGGTGTGGGCATGGCAGAATACAGCGCCTATTTACAGCAAGCTCAAAGCCATTATTGGTGATAATGTCAGCTATTAGCCTCTTGAACTAGCTCTCGTTAGCTTGTGTGATGCTGGCAAAGGTGCAACCAAAACCTTCAGCAGTAGACCTTTGGACATACACGTATGTTTGGGAACTGTTGGATACAGGTCACACTGAAAGTCTTAGTTCATATGTTGAGTGTATAAATCATGCCCAAAATAAACACCACAGTAATCAAACAGTAATCCCCAATTCTATTTAGGAAAATCCCCAATTCTAGATCTAACCTGCTGCTGCTTCAAATTATCTACGTAAAAAATGTAGATAAGCTGAGTTAGTAAATTAAGCATATCACTCAGTAGTAATCTTCTTCTTCTTTCTCTGTGAATCCACTCTGAACAGCTGTCTGGATGCTCTTCATCTCCTCTGGAGCAGCTTTGGGAAGAATGGCCAGCAGCTCTTGGTCAATCTTCTCCAGTCTCAAGTCAGACTTCCTCTCAAACTCGCGCTTGTTCTTGAGAACGAGGCGTAAAATACCTCTCTGAGCTTCATCACAGGAGTTCTGTAGCTGCAGACGCTCATGTAGAAACTCTGGCTTTTCCTTGTCCATGGCCATCAGTTTCCCCAGTGAACTGACCCGATCGATCAGATACTTCTCAGACACTTCGGTGTAGGTTGCTGAGATCATGTGGACGAGGCTGGCGATGTTACTGGCTTGAAAGGCTTGATTGTAGATCAGGTCTTTGGAGAAGAGCTTTGCGTTGTAGGAGAGAGATTGAGTCTTCTCTGACGTGGAGACAAAGTGTTTGAGAGGTCTGTTTAGGCTGGAGCTTACAAGGCTGGACACCATCTGAAAGAAGCGCACCATCTTCTCCCACTGCTCCTTCACCCTCCCCATGGCATCCATCCCTTTCACCAGCATCTGTATGGTGGTCTTAAAGTCTATCTCTTTGATTTCACAGTTTCTCATGGAGATCAGGATTTCAGTCAGTTCCTTCTGGTTCTTCTCCATGTTCTCCACACTCTTCTCGTAGGTTTCTCTGGTTTTGTTCAGTTGAGCTCGGCTCTGCTCTATACGGAACCTGGCGTTCTCTGATGCCCTTTCTGAAGCACTCTTCCTTACAGATTTACTTTCTTCTTTGAACATCATGGGTGGTTTTGGAGTCAGAGCAGGAGATTTGGTAACATCTTTGCTCTTGGAGTCAAAAGCACGAGCTGATTCAGTCAGTTTTCTGATTTTCTTGATCAACTGCTTTTTTTTGGCTTCTTCACATTTCCCATCAGGTGCGTATACTGCCAGATCTTCACAGATGTCAATGGCCTCTTCACATAACTTTTGGGCACGGATCTTTGCATTGCATTCTGGGAATTTGTCTAAACCCCTGTAAATTCTAATAAACTGATCTTTCACAAAATCTGTGTTTGGAGTTTTCTTCTTCTGATCATACAGGCTCTTCCAGTCAATGTCATTCTTCTGCACAAATTTCTGAAGGAGTCCCACACACATCAGGATTTCTCCAGACTTGCTGTAGATGTTCATTTTATCAACTCCATCTGCAGAAGAGCGCTTGCTTTTTACATCATGGTATGTGTCTGAAATATTTTTTGTAGCTTTACACATTTGGGCCACTGGTTCAGTCACTAAAGTCGCTATTCCATTCACTAGAACACTGACACTGTCAGACACGACTCCAACCAGATCCATGGCCACCATGTTCCAGCCACTGGGTAGAGAGTCCATTGCTTTTTTGTAGCTCTCTTGTGCATCCTTAATTTCCTTTTCCATGGCTTCAAATGCCTTCTCAGAACGTTTAACAGCTTCTTCTGAGGACTGTTTCCTTATTTTGTTCTCGTCCAGTTTCTTCTTGACCTCTTTGAGCTCTTCTCCATAAAAGTGCTCAGCATTTACACACGCTTCCAGCAGCTCTTGGATGATATTGATGACGTCAGTGAAGCGCTTTTCTGTTGAGGTAGCCAGTGCAAGACAGTCGTCTGCAATGACACGAATGTTCTCCAGCTGGTCAGGTAGGTGGGCTTTAACAACCTCATCATTGTCTTGGAACAGAATCTTCACAGCGGTCTTCATGTAGTCTGGGACGGTCATGGTGTGGAGCCTAATCTGATCCATGTTCTTGTGGGCTTCATTGAAAGCCCACCAGCCAGAGTTGCACACTTGCATGAGACAGGCCCGAAATGAATCTGGGTATTTGATGTGCTGGTAGCCTTTCTTGGGTGGGTTTTTGTTGATGGAGAAATCTTCTTTGGAGGAGATGAAGACCAGCTCTCCCAGTATGGCTACAGAGAGTGGTGCAGGGGTCAGGTACTCCTCCCAGTTGGCGTAGGGCTGCATCACAAGCTTGGTTTGGTTTCTCATCTCCTCAGCTTTGGAGAGACTTTGAGTGGTCTGTGCAATTTTAGAATCCATTGCCATTTTTTTGCTAAATGTAGAGCAAAGAGACACAGAAACAATGTGAGTAAGTAAAATGAACAGAGGAAGATCACACATGAGCTCCATGAGAGTTTTCCATTTCTCAGAGTGTGATTTGAAACATTAAGTCAGCCTAGATCACATTTCTATGTAAACAAATAAAAAAGAATCTCAGTTTGAGGAGAAACACAATATTTCGGTTAATTTTCTGTGTTCTGTTTTTTTGCCACTGAAAACATTAGCAAATCAGACTGCTGAAGATGCTGCTGTTCTCCCAAGAATAGACTGAGAACCCCAGAGTCTCGACCTGTAAATGTGGACACATTAACCATTCAAATGTTAGATTTAGTTATGGAGGTTTCTGTATAGTCTCTCAAGCAGTATTAGCTCAAGGAAAAAAAATAAATAAATGATATATATATCGTATCTTCACAGCGTAGGCAATTGCCTTCAGATAGTGGGGCCATTCTTCATCAATGGAAACCTCAAGGCCACTGGATATTTGAAGTTGCTACATGATGTGTTTCCCTCTTTATGCACTGAAGCTGGCACGTTCCCGGAGTTTTTCCACATTATGAGTGTCAGGCCCAAGCATTCCTAGATAGAGGAATAGAGGATCCTAGATCCTGGAAAGTGGATTGGTCGTTGTGGGCCAGTTGAATGGCCCCCAAGGTCTCCTGATCTGACCCCTTTAGACTTATCGTTGGGGACATCTGAAGGCAATTGCCTATGCTGTGAAGATAGGAAATAAGTTTGATGTGTCACATGACCCTCTTCCCAATGAAAAAACTAAAGTTGGATCCAAAATGGCCGACTTCAAAATGGCCACCACCCATCTTGAAAGGTTTTCCCCCTCCCATATACTAATGTGCCACAAACAGGAAGTGAATATCACCAACCACTCCCATTTTATTTAGGTGTATCCATATAAATGGCCCACCCTGTGTGTGTGTGTATACACACACACACACACACACACACACACACCTTGAAAAAGTTGATTTTGGATTTCATTCAGAGATATACTTTCATATTTTATATTCATTACATGTAAAGTGACATTTCAAGCATTTCTTGTTTTACTTGTGATCAGTTTGGCTTACAGCTCATGAAAACTCAGTACCTCAAATTATTAGAATATTTCTATTGATATTTTCTACAATAAACATTAAAACAATTCAATTGGTTAACTTTGTGAACATCAATGCATATTTATAAGTCAATTAAGAATTTCTGGATTGTGACTGATATGGCCATAACTGAAATAATGACATCACCATAAAAATATATTGATTACAATTTCCAAGAGATCATCAAATAACCAAATTTAAAACAATTAAAAAGTTCAGCTGTAAAACTAGTAATTGTGTGTGAACAGTAATGTTAGCTCAAACACTACAGAGTGACCTCTCTCCACATCCTGGCATTTCCCAAGAGCTCCGAACCTTTCAGAGTGTTAACCAGGTCCACAGAGCTGAAGACTTCACAGCTCCTGCACCTTCACACTGGTTGTATTGGTTTAGATTACATTCAAATACACAGGGTCTTTAAACTAACTTTAAAATGACAGAAACATTCATTAAACAAAGCTGCAGTGGTAACAATCTTTACATTAGTCCATTTTAGTGATGATCAGACAGTTTTTCACAAAAATGGGTTTAAACAAGATATTGCCTTTGGCATGTATTTGCCACAGCCTTATTAACAAGCCATGATGCTACAAGATGACTGGAATAAATAACACATGCTATAAAGTGAGCAGGATTTAGAGTCTGGTTTAATATGCTGTCAAAATAACTAGATTATATTAATAGTTCTTACACAAAAACAATCCCCATATCATCAATATAACTACTAGTGATGTATTCAGGGCTCCAGGGGCATTGCAGTACAGCCTGTGTCTCAATAACTTAAAGAAAACCAGCCTCACCCTATTCCACAGCTACACCCACATTACACAGCTACACCCACATTACACAGCTACACCCACATTACACAGCATGTGCTGTTACAGCTACTGAGAGCCAGCGGTAAGCCACCTGTAGCAGTGGATACGACACAGGGCCAGCGGTTACACAGCGGTTACACAGCGGTTACACAGCGGTCGTCTGGACTGATCGCGCGCGGCAGCAGCGCTAACAGCTGACCCCTGGAGTAAACAATAGGAGCGCGACTCCGCACGAGCTCTCCAGACACGGTCGTAAACAAAGAAAAGGAGCGCAGAACCAGAACAAGCGCCACGCGCCTGATGTCCACTGTGCAGAAAGTCAAGGGCAACACTAAAACCTAAGCTCTCGAACAGCAGGACACAGCTCAGCAGTGAGCAGGAGCTGCTGCAACAGCCTGCCACCTGCACAGCGCCATGTTGGAGACAAAAAATTAGGAACTACTTTCTTTAATATTATTATTATTAATAATAATAATAATAATAATAATAATAATAATAAAACAACGTCTGTCTGTCTGTCTGTCTGTCTGTCTGTCTGTCCTACCTCGATGTCCAGAGGACTTCCAGAGATGTGCTCCTCAGAGTTCCGCTGGTCTGAGAAACTGAAAGGGAGATGA
The DNA here is from genome assembly GCF_030463535.1 of Salminus brasiliensis. Classification (NCBI taxonomy): domain Eukaryota; kingdom Metazoa; phylum Chordata; class Actinopteri; order Characiformes; family Bryconidae; genus Salminus; species Salminus brasiliensis. The sequence goes on from NC_132880.1 coordinate 1,091,615, forward strand.
GCCTGTTTATAAATCAGCAGGGCTCAGGCAGCCGCCCTCTCCATCACCCTGTCTCCACCCTCCGAGGCTTTAAGAGAAGCTCCGTGCTGCTCTGCTGTGGTCACGCGTGCTCTGAGCTCCAGTTTGCGGGTGAATCCAACAAGCGAGTGAGGTGAGATTGTGTGATTTCACTGGTTTCAGGGCAGCTGAGCAGCTGCAGGGCTCGGCTGAGAGCAGTAGATCTGCAGCTCTGTGTAGGTTAGCATTTTTGATGCCAAGCTTTCTCAGGCTGTAGCTGAAGGGCTCAGGCTGCGCTCAGGCTGTAGCTGAAGGGGTCAGGCTGCACTCAGGCTGTAGCTGAAGGGGGTCAGGCTGCACTCAGGCTGTAGCTGAAGGGGTCAGGCTGCGCTCAGGCTGTAGCTGAAGGGCTCAGGCTGCGCTCAGGCTGTAGCTGAAGGGCTCAGGCTGCGCTCAGGCTGTAGCTGAAGGGGTCAGGCTGCACTCAGGCTGTGTTTGGGAACCAAGTTACCACTGCATAGGTGGTTCATGTAGAATTCATGACTATTTATCTCTAGATGTAACTATTCTACTTACCTTCACCTTTTAAAAGACATGTTTTATGGTAATGGTCCTGCAAATTATGTAGTTTATTAATTTTCATATTTTAAAAAAATCATTCTGGGTATTAAGTGTGTAGATTACTGCACAGCACACTACTTCACCAGTGTGAGGACGGTTAAGAACAGTCTTTGACCTCTAGTTTGGACTTTTCTCCATAATATGAATCTGGCAGTTGTTCTTTTATACTGTATCAGAATTGTATGATGAATTGACCAATAGAAATGCCCCAAAATGACCTGGAATAAAATATTTTACATCGTCTTTCAATAAAAGTTTTGAAGGTTTTTCTTTCTCCTGTAAAATTGCTGTTTTGAAGTGGAGATTATTTTTTTACATTTTTTTTTTTTTACAGGCAATCCAGTTCAGCCGCAGTCGAACATGAGTGACGTCTGTTCATTCCAGTGAGTACTGATGCTAAATAAAGTTAATTATTATTAACTAGTTCATTCATATGCTATATAATCATTTGGTCATATTCCTGCTTCTCCAGACGTCTTCCAGCCGCCTCTGTAAAGGCAGTTGTTTGTACTCTGAAGGACGGCCTTGTGTCCATCAACAGAGTCTATGAAGCCCTCATTAATGCAGATGTGGATCGTTTTAGTAGACAGTGTAGAAACTACGGCTACATCAGAGAGCAGATTCTACGGGCCAAGCAGAGCCTGGAGCGGTCAGAACAGGCAGCCGGGGCAGGGTTGAAGAGTCTAGACAAGAACATCGAGATCCTCACGCGAGACGAGGGAAGACTTGAACGAAAGATGAGAGCTACACAGCAGACCTTAGAAAACCTGAGAACAGAGAAGGAGTCTAACGAAGACTTACTGCAGAAGTCTCGAGATGCTCTGGAGGTGGCCAGGTCAAATCTGAGCTCGGCGAGAAGCACCCTTCGGAAACAGAAAAAGAGGGAAAACACTGCTGCCTTTGTGACGGGTGTGGGAGTGGGACTGTTCATCATTCCTGTCGCTGGATGGATCGCTGGTAATAATCCCATCTTCTAGTGTGTTGAAACTCTTTGACACTTTTTCAGACCTTTTTTAATAGCTAATGTAATGTTCTCATCCTCTGCACAGGCTCTGCCTTGGTCGTTGGTGGAATCACAGAAATGGAGGAAGCTTCAGAAGCTATTAAAGTAGCTGAAAAAGAAGAGAGCGAGTCCGAGTCCGACGTGGAGATGTATAGAGATAAAGTGTCTGACTACAAGGCTGAGATTTCCCAGGCCAAGCAGGACATCAGGCAGAACCGTGATCGAAAGGAGCAGATCTGTACAGATATCCGGAAGGTGAAGGAGCAGAGAGCGGCTGTAGCTGATCTCCAGGTAAAAGTCAGAAGAGCCGTCCACATCCTGAGTGTCCTGAGTGGGAGGGCCAAAGTGGTCGAGGGTCAGACTCGCAGACACATCGTCCTGGAGCCAGTGATGAAGGTGATGGAGGAGGTGATGAAGGCGGCAGGAGAAATCACAGGGAATCAGCTCCTCTTTAATGGAGATATACCGAGGCTTCTAGATGCGATGAGGGGGAACAACAGAAAACTGGCAGCCATCTGTTCCTGGTCCAGCGATGCTGAAGATGAGGGCTACTACTGAGGAGCGCTTAAATATATATATATATATTTATATATGAGACGTCTGTCCTTATTCCTTATTCACACTGTTTACGTTTACTTTAGCTTCAACCACAGAACGTCCAGCTTCACAGGTTCCTGCTTTAGTACACAGCATATTCTCCTTAGTGCTTTTTCAGTGAACCCAGAATAAAAAGCGTTGTATGGTTTTGCAGATACTGTAATCAGTTAAGTCTAACCATTTTTTTTCTTTTTCAAATAAAAAAAAAATGCATATTGTTTCTGTTTGTTGTTGCTGTTTCTTCTTTATCAGTACAGGAAACCTTAAGGGTTGACCCATCAAATCGGTCATGATGCAGAGCATGCTCAAAATACTTGAACATGAAGTATATGTGAAGTTGGCTTTTACACAGTCTGAGCTACACAGAGTCATCTAGACTGGCAGGAGACTGGACACTTGAAGTGACCAGGTGTAAAGGGGGCCTAAAAGTAAAAAAAAAAAAAAAACTTTCATAAAATAAACCTTCCTTCAAATCTTTAGTGTGAAGAGAGCATTGTTTACATTATTATCATATATGTTTATATATATATTATGTAGTGGTTGGTGTGGTGCAACAGATAACACCACTACCTGCCAGTGGGCTGCCACACCATGTGGGAGACTGGGGTTTAAATCCTGGGCTGGGTGGCTTTACTGCGCCACACCAATAAAGTCCTTGTGCTTCACAAGATAAACGATCAGTGTTGGGAGGGAGAACATCCTGTAAACACTAAAAAGGGAAGTAGGCAAAACAGTGCTTTAGCTTTAGCCTTATCCTGCTCACACCCACAGACCTCTTCAACCCAAACTGTCTGCATCTGTTTCATATCAAATTACAGAATGTTTCCCGTCCTGCCAGCAGGGCCCGAGCCTACATTAAAGACCGTCCACTGACTGTCACATCAGATCAAATTAAACTGATGCAGTAACTGATTACAGAGGATTTCTTGAGTTTCTTGATTACTCATATATTATGTAAAACTTAAAATCTCAAGTTCTAATAACTAATACGGCTTTTGCAGTGTAGTTGTAGTGTTTACCTCTACCAGATTATTATTTTTCAACGTATCCTCAACCACTGGAGCAGATCTGTACAGTAGGGATTTTTTAGAGATTATGTAGTGGTTGGTGTGGTGCAACAGATAACACCACTACCTGCCACTGAGCTGCCACACCATGTTGGAGACTGGGGTTTGAATCCCAGGCTGGGTGGCTATGCATTTACATTTACAGCATTTAGCTGACGCTCTCGACCAGAGCGACTTACAAGGTTACTCATATTACAGAGGTCTTGCCCAAGGACTCTTATTGGTGTAGCGCAACATAGCCACCCAGACTGGGAATTGAACCCCAGTCTCCCACATGGAGTGGTAGCTCACTGCAGGTAGTGGTGTTATCTGTTGCGCCATACCAACCACCGCTACACCAATAAGAGTCCTTGGGCAAGACTCCTAATGTAGTGCTTTGGCCCCCCTCTGTAATACAAGTAACCTTGTAAGTCGCTCTGGATAAGAGTGTCAGCTAAATGCTGATAATGTAAATATTATAAATAATTCTGTTCTTTTTGTATTATATTATAAATGTTATATAGAGTGTGAAGACCTTTAGTAAACCCCCTTATAGTGATCTTCATCTGTGATGTGACTAATGTGACTAAAACATTTATTTGTACAAAAGCATTCATTCTCACCCTGTTTATTCACTGATTTATTTATGACCCTGATTTATTTATAATTATTCAATTATGGAATGAGCTTCTTATTAAGTAATAGCAGACATCTGTGTACACATGGCTTAATATTAGACATACAGTAACATGTGAAGGCCTCTAATAAACAACCTTATGATGATCATCTGTGATGTGGAAATGTAAGGAGGTGAGGGTGAACTGACAGTTGCTGGAATAGAGGAAACAATGAAACAAGGGAACAAGGGAGCTGCCTTCCTCCAAAGGAAGGAATCTTCTCCAGTATTGAGTCAGGCTTTCTTTCAAGCCTGCTTGAAAGGCTTGATTGTAGAGCAGATCTTTGGAGAAGAGCTTTGTGTTGTAGCAATGTCTTCTCAGACATGGAGATCAAAGCTTTGAGAGTTCTGGTCAGGCTGATTTTCACAATGTTGAAGACCATCTGGAAGACGGTATCTAGATTGTCAGGAGACTGGTCACCTGAAGTGACCAGGTGTAAAGGGTCTAAAAGGTCTAAAATCCTTTCTTAGAATAAACATCCCTTCAAATCGTTAGTGTAAAGAGAGAGCATTGTTCACATTATTATATTATAAATAATTCTGTTCTATTTGTATGATATATTATAAATGTTATATAGAGTGTGAAGACCTTTTGGAAAGCACCTTATAATGATCAACTGTAATGTGGGAGTGCGAGGGTGGGGGTGACCTGGCAGCTGCTGGAATGCAGGACCATAAACAATCAGGTCTTTCAGTCTGCTTTTACTTTCCTTTTCCTGAAAATGCATTGAAGCAAGGAAACCCAAGTCCCCTTCCCTCATGACCTACTTTAAATGAGGAGCTGATACACCAGGCTGGCATGTTTTTTTATCTATGGCTTGTTACTTGTAGATCATTAAGGCTTGATGTTTAATGTTATCAGTAGCCAGTTATCTGCAGCTTGCGGCTCATTACTTGTGGGTCTTTCCACATATATGTTTTTATTACCAGTGCTTTATTACCCATGGTTCTGTACTCTGGGCTGTTACTGGTGGCTCCTTTAATGGCTTTGGCTGTTGTTAGGCTGCAGTAGATTAAGGTGCACCGAGACAGTTGATCTAACTGTGCTATAATCATTATAATAATGTGCTGTAATTATTTTACTATAACTTTCCAAATGATGCTCTTTTGTGTTTGCTGGCCTCTAGTTTAATTCCAGAAAAAAAATCAGAAGATCAGCTTAGTGTTTAACCAGCTTAATTCCGGTCAGCCGGTCAGAGTGCAGGTTTCTATCAAAAGAAGTGAGAAACAGAACTCACGAACATCACAAACTAGCTTTCCAGTTTTCTCTTTTAAACATGGTCCTCTTCTGAACATGACCCAGAAACGACCTCGGCTCCACAAGATAAATGATCAGTGTTGGGAGGGAGAGCATCCTGTAAACACTAAAAAGGGAAGTAGGCTAAACGGTGCTTCAGCAGCCTTATCCTGCTCACACCCACAGACCTCTCCAACCCAAACTTGGTTAAAGCATTCCACCCTGACACTGATTGTTCCCTGGCTTAATATTTGCACTGCATCTGTTTCATATCAAATTACAGAATGTTTCCCGTCCTGCCAGCAGGGCCCGAGCCTACAGTAAAGACCGTCCACTGACTGTCACATCAGGTCAAATTAAACTGATGCAGTAACTGATTACAGAAAATTCAGATCATGATTATTAATATATTATGTAAAGATTAAGAATCTCAAGTTCTAATAACTGTAAGACGGCTTTTGCAGTGTAGTGTTTACATCTACCAGATTATAACCTCTTTCCATTTTGGTTGATGGATAACCATGAGAAATACAGAACAAAAGAAACATAGACAGGAACGTATGACAGAGTTTAAGCTTCTAAATCTCTTCCTCTGTGAATCCACTCTGAACTGCTGTCTGAATGCTCTTCATCTCTTCTGGGGCAGCTTTGGGCAGCACAGCCAGCAGCTCTTGGTCAATCTTCTCCAGTATTGAGTCACACGTCCTTCAGACTTCCTCTCAAACCTGCGTGACAAGGCTTGATTGTAGAGCAGATCTTTGGAGAAGAGCTTTGCATTGTAGCAATGTCTTTTCAGACATGGAGATCAAATGTTTGGTCAGGCTGATTTTCACAATGTTGAAGACCATCTGAAAGATAGGTATCGTAAGGTATATAGATTGGCAGGAGACTGGTCACCTGAAGTGACCAGATGTAAAGGAGGTCTAAAAGTTAAAAAAATACTTGAATAAACATCCCTTTAAATCTTTAGTGTAAAGAGAGAGCATTGTTCACATTATTGATATTATAAACAATTATGCTATAAATGTTATATAAAATAATATAATATAAATAATATAATAGAAATGTTATATTATATAAATGTTATATAAAATATCACATAAATATGTTTTAAAATGTTGAATTATTCAGGCTGAATTGATTTTACTCTTGAATAATGACTGCAACCATGCTGTGGAGAATTTGCTTATATATTATTTGTAAAAAATCAATTATTTTCTATCTTTTGAACTTAACAAAAACACATTTTAGCCAAAGTGTTTATCAATTCTCACCCTGTTTATTCACTTCTAATGAATTACATCTAAATTCTTTAAATTAATGAATTATGGAATGGATTGAGCTAAGTAATAACAGGCTTCTGTGTATACATGGCTTAATATTAGACATACAGTAGCATGTGAAGACCTTTTGGAAACAGGGAATATTGGGAGTGTGAGGGTGGGGGTGAACTGGCAGTTGCTTCAGTCTGCTTTCACTTTCCTTTTCCTGGAAATGCATTGAAGCAAGGAACCCAAGTCCCCTTCCCTCATGACCTACTTTAAATGAGAAGCTGATACACCAGTCTGACACTGGCTGTTCAGGACCTTCACTGTTTGTAAGTGTTCATGTTTGTCTTTGCTGCTCACTCTTGTTGACTCCTGTTGTTAGAACAAGGTATTGATTTATTAACAGTTCTTCATTTCCATAAACTTGCTACCTATGGCTTGTTACTTAGGACCCTTTTATCTGTGGCTTGTTACTCGTAGATCATTAAGGCTTGAGGCTTATTGTTATCAGCAGCATTAATTTCATACCCATGGTTCTGTACTCTGGGCTGTTACTGGTGGCTCCTTTAATGGCTTTGGCTGTTGTTAGGCTGCAGGAGATTAAGGTGCACCGAGACAGTTGATCTAACTGTGATATAATCTTTATAATAATGTGCTGTAATTATTTTACTATAACTTTCTAAATGATGCTCTTTTATATTTGCTGGCCTGTAGTTTAATTCCACAGATGTTCAGTCTGTGTCTCCTCCCCCTCAATGTGTTTTTACTGTTTATTACTATTTGCAGGTAAGAGCACTCATAGACCTTATCACATGATGTTCCCAGACTTAAGACCTCTTGAAGCTTGATGAGCAGCAGTCAGGCACTCCAGAGCTCTGAAACTACATTTACCTTTCCATTCTGTCTCAGACACAGAAATGTTCACGACTTCACAGCTCTGGAGTGGCACAACTATTTAACTGCCAGCTTGTTAGGAGACAGGAGAGCATAAGCTCAAATCCCATCAACACCACAGACCTCCATGGGCAGGAGTCTGAGAACAGGAAAACAGATTGAGGGGGCGGAGCCACAGACTTACACAGACTACACCATATTTACTCAGCTTTAGCTGCAGATCATTTCCTCATGTTTTTGAGGCTCAACTCAGGATGAAGTGTTAATCATTTGTTGCAATGAGTTACTGTTTCATTTCAAACTGTCTCTCCTGTGAGCGGCACTCCTGTGTCAATTGGACTGGATCTGATTCCTCCTTTTTAGTCAGGAGGTCGAAATGGTTGGAATAGATAGGCAGCAAAAATAAAAAAAGCAAATTCAAAGCTAAGTGTCACAGTGTTCAAGTCATATATGAAAACTCACCACCTCACAACTTCAAATGATAAATATTCTGTTCACGTGATTCATTTAGAATTTTTTTTTATCATGTAAAGTTTTTTATTTTAGGAAAATATTTCTCTAAAAAAGAAAGGAGGAAGAAATACAGTCAGTACACCTTAAAGGGTGAGTTATAGCATGTCTTTTCTGTTCACTGCACTCTTAGAAAGAATATTTTAGTGATGCCATTGAAGAATCGTGTTGGTAATAGAAATGTTCAATGTGAAAAGTGAAGAGATATTTAATTTTAACTGTAAACATTAAGTAGGTCTATGGACAACCTCTAGATGACTTCAATAACATAGAGGCTCCTGCAGGAATTCCTTAGTATTTTAGAATCTGGATATTGAATTAACTAATTAATTTGAATTCCCAGAGGATCTGTAGGCAACTATATTTGGATCCAACTATGAGGAGCTCATTTTTTTCTTACTGAAATAAACTTTAGTCCTTTGCAAAGGCTTTTCTTCTAAGAACCTTGTCTTGATGATTCCTTAATATGTTCCTCCACAGATTCAAATAGAAGAACCTCCAAAGGTTTCTCAAGTGTCTGACCTTTTAACAGTGCTCAAAAACATTCTCCTTTATGGAACCAAAAGTAGTTCTTCTATGGCATAATTCAAATAACCCTTTAAATGACCTTTATTTTTAGGAGTCTAGGATTAGTGATGGGGCTCACTGAGACTAGAGAACACCAGGAACTTCAACCCTTTTATAGAAATAGTTCATTTACAACATGTATATGCTAATTGCTGCATATATGTGGGCTGTGCAGACTGTAGAAAGGGTTAAAGGTTTACCACATCCTACATCAAACTGGTTTATGGTTTTAAAGCATCCCCCTGAAAGGTCTGGTGTTGTTTTCCAGAAACTGAATCCAAACAGTTCAAAACTGCTGTCAGATTTATTCAGAGAATAGTCAGACAAAAACAGTTTTACAATACAGAAGAAAAAATGATAAAAGTGAGGGAAAATAGAGAAACACTGAAAAACAAAAGCAAAATAAAAATAAGATGAATGAGTCTACTCTAAGTGCCAACTTGACTTCTTTTGTTGAGATATTGCTTGTTATCTCTTTCCCTCTTTCCTACCTCTACTGTGAGTTCTGGCTGATTCAACTGGCATAATCAGTCGTTCATGCTCTTCAATAACTTTAACCCGCCAGTGACCCCTAGGTTAGCCTTTCATGACTTAACAAGGTCTTAGATTGGGCCTAATTCAATTGCAGTCATTCTATAACTTCCCTTAAAAGATTATTTACTTCAGCCAGTGTAGAAAATACAGTATGTCCCTATGAATAGATTTAACCCTTTAATTCACAACACCTGTCTTTGCTCATAACAGTACCATCCACTCACTTTTGCATAGTAATTTCTCACTTCTTACATTAATCTGACTTGCTTACTAAAACAACTGAAATAACTGAAATAATTGTATAGTTAATAATATATTATTCAAAGCTCAAGCATATCAAGTTCTAATAACTGTAAGAAAGCTTTTGCAGTGCAGCGGTTACCTTTAAGCTTTTTAATTTCTACTGAATATAAACTCAAACTCTGAAAAGTAAAGAGAATAATACTGAAAACTACTGAAACAGAACTAAAACCCCTAAAAAATCTAAGAGTAATTCTCATCTTCCTCTGTGAATCCACTCTGAACTGCTGCCTGGATGCTCTTCATCTCCTCTGGAGCAGCTTTGGGAAGAATGGCCAGCAGCTCGTTGTCAATCTTCTCCAGTCTCAAGTCAGACTTCTTTTCAAACTCCTCCTTGTTCTTGAGGACGAGACGTAAAATACCTCTCTGAGCTTCATCACAGGAGTTCTGTAGCTGCAGACGTTCCTTTTTAAACTCTGGCTTTTCCTTGTCCATGGTCATCAGTTTCCCCAGTGAGCTGACCCGATCCATCAGATACTTCTCAGACACTTCAGTGTAGGTTGCTGAGATCATGTGGACGAGGCTGGCGATGTTACTGGCTTGAAAGGCTTGATTGTAGAGCAGGTCTTTGGAGAAGAGCTTTGCGTCGTAGGAGAGAGATTGAGTCTTCTCTGACGTGGAGACAAAATGTTTGAGAGGTCTGTTTAGGCTGGAGCTTACAAGGCTGGACACCATCTGAAAGAAGCGCACCATCTTCTCCCACTGCTCCTTCACCCTCCCCATGGCATCCATCCCTTTCACTAGCATCTGTATGGTGGTGTTAAAGTCTCTTTGATTTCACAGTTTCTCATGGAGATGAGGATTTCATTCAGTTCCTTCTGGTTCTTCTCCACACTCTTCTCGTAGGTTTCTCTGGTTTTGTTCAGTTGAGCTTGGCTCTGCTCTATACGGAACCTGGCGTTCTCTGATGCCCTTTCTGAAGCACTCTTCCTTACAGATTTACTCTCTTCTTTGAACATCATGGGTGGTTTTGGAGTCAGAGCAGGAGATTTGAAAACATCTTTGCTCTTGGAGTCAAAAGCACGAGCTGATTCAGTCAGTTTTCTGATTTTCTTGATCAACTGCTTTGTTTTGGCTTCTTCACATTTCCCATCAGGTGCGTATACTGCCAGATCTTCACAGATGTCAATGGCCTCTTCACATAACTCTTGGGCACGGATCTTTGCATTGCATTCTGGGAATCTTTCTAAACCCCTGTAAATTCTAATAAACTGATCTTTCACAAAATCTGTGTTTGGAGTTTTCTTCTTCTGATCATACAGGCTCTTCCAGTCAATGTCATTCTTCTGCACAAATTTCTGAAGGAGTCCCACACACATCAGGATTTCTCCAGACTTGCTGTAGATGTTCATTTTATCAACTCCATCTGCAGAAGAGCGCTTGCTTTTTACATCATGGTATGTGTCTGAAATATTTTTTGTAGCTTTACACATTTGGGCCACTGGTTCAGTCACTAAAGTCGCTATTCCATTCACTAGAACACTGACACTGTCAGACACGACTCCAACCAGATCCATGGGTGGATCTTTCTTGGGTGGGTTTCTGTTGATGGAGAAATCTTCTTTGCCACGTTTTTGCTAAATGTAGAGCAAAGAGACACAGAAACAATGTGAGTAAGTAAAATGAACAGAGGAAGATCACACATGAGCTCCATGAGAGTTTTCCATTTCTCAGAGAGTGATTTGAAACATTAAGTCAGCCTAGATCACATTTCTATGTAAACAAATAAAAAAGAATCTCAGTTTGAGGAGAAACACAATATTTCGGTTAATTTTCTGTGTTCTGTTTTTTTGCCACTGAAAACATTTGCAAATCAGACTGCTGAAGATGCTGCTGTTCACCCAAGAATAGACTGAGAACCCCAGAGTCTCGACCTCATCATCCTTCAGTGTGTTTGGATGGAGGTGACCTGGATGGATGGATACAGAAAATGCTCTGAGGTCCAAAAATGAAAATTGGAGGTATAGAAAAAAAACAAAAAAAAAAACAAAACAAAACAAAAAAAACGCTGCACATTTCAGAAAACTCCCACCACCATGTTTAACAGATAAGGTGGAGTGATTTAGATCTGAGGCAGGAGGTGAGGAAACACAGAGTGTAAATGTGGACACATTAACCATTCAAATGTTAGATTTAGTTATGGAGGTTTCTGTATAGTCTCTCAAACAGTATTAGCTCAAGGAAAAAAAAAAATATATATATATAAATGATATATATATCGTATCTTCACAGCGTAGGCAATTGCCTTCAGATAGTGGGGCCATTCTTCATCAATGGAAACCTCAAGGCCACTGGATATTTGAAGTTGCTACATGATGTGTTTCCCCTCTTTATGCACTGAAGCTGGCACGTTCCCGGAGTTTTTCCAGCAAGATGGTGGACCACCACATTATGGGTGTCAGGCCCAAGCATTCCTAGATGAACAGTTTCCTGGAAAGTGGATTGGTCGTCGTGGGCTAGTTGAATGGCCCCCAAGGTCTCCTGATCTGACCCCTTTAGACTTATCGTTGGGGACATCTGAAGGCAATTGCCTATGCTGTGAAGATAGGAAATAAGTTTGATGTGTCACATGACCCTCTTCCCATTGAAAAAACTAAAGTTGGATCCAAAATGGCCGACTTCAAAATGGCCACCACCCATCTTGAAAGGTTTTCCCCCTCCCATATACTAATGTGCCACAAACAGGAAGTGAATATCACCAACCACTCCCATTTTATTTAGGTGTATCCATATAAATGGCCCACCCTGTGTGTGTGTGTACACACACACACACACACACACACACACACACACACACACACACACACACCTTGAAAAAGTTGATTTTGGATTTCATTCAGAGATATACTTTCATATTTTATATTCATTATATGTAAAGTGACATTTCAAGCATTTGTTATTTTACTTGTGATCAGTTTGGCTTACAGCTCATGAAAACTCAGTACCTCAAATTATTAGAATATTTCTATTGATATTTTCTACAATAAACATTAAAACAAAAACACTTTAAATATAATGAATATAGCACATCATAGGTCATATTTAGAATCACAATATAATTATGAATATAACAGGTTTATAAAATTGACATAGTACAATATTCAATTGGTTAACTTTGTGAACATCAATGCATATTTATAAGTCAATTAAGAATTTCTGGATTGTGACTGATATGGCCATAACTGAAATAATGACATCACCATAAAAATATATTGATTACAATTTCCAAGAGATCATCAAATAACCAAATTTAAAACAATTAAAAAGTTCAGCTGTAAAACTATTAATTGTGTGTGAACAGTAATGTTAGCTCAAACACTACAGAGTGACCTCTCTCCACATCCTGGCATTTCCCAAGAGCTCCGCACCTTTCAGAGTGTTAACCAGGTCCACAGAGCTGAAGACTTCACAGCTCCTGCACCTTCACACTGGTTGTATTGGTTTAGATTACATTCAAATCCACAGTGTCTTTAAACTAACTTTAAAATGACAGAAACATTCATTAAACAAAGCTGCAGTGGTAACAATCTTTACATTAGTCCATTTTAGTGATGATCAGACAGTTTTCACAAAAATGGGTTTAAACAAGATATTGCCTTTGGCATGTATTTGCCACAGCCTTATTAACAAGCCATGATGCTACAAGATGACTGGAATAAATAACACATGCTATAAAGTGAGCAGGATTTAGAGTCTGGTTTAATATGCTGTCAAAATAACTAGATTATATTAATAGTTCTTACACAAGAACAATCCCCATATCATCAATATAACTACTAGTGATGTATTCAGGGCTCCAGGGGCATTGCAGTACAGCCTGTGTCTCAATAACTTAAAGAAAACCAGCCTCACCCTATTCCACAGCTACACCCACATTACACAGCTACACCCACATTACACAGCTACACCCACATTACACAGCATGTGCTGTTACAGCTACTGAGAGCCAGCGGTAAGCCGCCTGTAGCAGTGGATACGACACAGGGCCAGCGGTTACACAGCGGTTACACAGCGGTTACACAGCGGTCGTCTGGACTGATCGCGCGCGGCAGCAGCGCTAACAGCTGACCCCTGGAGTAAACAATAGGAGCGCGACTCCGCACGAGCTCTCCAGACACGGTCGTAAACAAAGAAAAGGAGCGCAGAACCAGAACAAGCGCCACGCGCCTGATCAAGGGTCAAGGGCAACACTAAAGGGCAACACTAAAACCCCCCAGAATTGAACCCAAGCTCTCGAACAGCAGGACACAGCTCAGCAGTGAGCAGGAGCTGCTGCAACAGCCTGCCACCTGCACAGCGCCATGTTGGAGACAAAAAATTAGGAACTACTTTCTTTAATATTATTAATAATATTAATAATAATAATAATAATAATAATAATAAAACAACGTCTGTCTGTCTGTCTGTCTGTCTGTCTGTCCTACCTCGATGTCCAGAGGACTTCCAGAGATGTGCTCCTCAGAGTTCCGCTGGTCTGAGAAACTGAAAGGGAGATGAGCCTGTTTATAAATCAGCAGGGCTCAGGCAGCCGCCCTCTCCATCACCCTGTCTCCACCCTCCGAGGCTTTAAGAGAAGCTCCGTGCTGCTCTGCTGTGGTCACGCGTGCTCTGAGCTCCAGTTTGCGGGTGAATCCAACAAGCGAGTGAGGTGAGATTGTGTGATTTCACTGGTTTCAGGGCAGCTGAGCAGCTGCAGGGCTCGGCTGAGAGCAGTAGATCTGCAGCTCTGTGTAGGTTAGCATTTTTGATGCCAAACTTTCTCAGGCTGTAGCTGAAGGGCTCAGGCTGTAGCTGAAGGGGTCAGGCTGCCCTCAGGCTGTAGCTGAAGGGGTCAGGCTGCACTCAGGCTGTAGCTGAAGGGGTCAGGCTGCACTCAGGCTGTAGCTGAAGGGGTCAGGCTGCACTCAGGCTGTAGCTGAAGGGGTCAGGCTGCACTCAGGCTGTAGCTGAAGGGGTCAGGCTGCACTCAGGCTGTGTTTGGGAACCAAGTTACCACTGCATAGGTGGTTCATGTAGAATTCATGACTATTTATCTCTAGATGTAACTATTCTACTTCACCTTTTAAAAGACATGTTTTATGGTAATGCTCCTGCAAATGATGTAGTTTATTAATTTTCATATTTTAAAAAATCATTCTGGGTATTAAGTGTGTAGATTACTGCACAGCACACTACTTCACCAGTGTGAGGACGGTTAAGAACAGTCTTTGACCTCTAGTTTGGACTTTTCTCCATAATGTGAATCTGGCAGTTGTTCTTTTATACTGTATCAGAATTGTATGATGAATTGACCAATAGAAAGGCTCCAAAATGACCTGGAATAAAATATTTTACATCGTCTTTCAATAAAAGTTTTGAAGGTTTTTCTTTATCCTGTAAAATTGCTGTTTTGAAGTGGAGATTATTTTTTACATTTTTTTTTTTACAGGCAATCCAGTTCAGCCGCAGTCGAACATGAGTGACGTCTGTTCATTCCAGTGAGTACTGATGCTAAATAGTTATTAATAATATTATAATATAATATAATATTATTAACTAGTTCATTCATATGCTATATAATCATTTGGTCATATTCCTGCTTCTCCAGACGTCTTCCAGCCGCCTCTGTAAAGGCGGTTGTTTGTACTCTGAAGGACGGCCTCGTGTCCATCAACAGAGTCTATGAAGCCCTCAGTGTAGAAACTACGGCTACATCAGAGAGCAGATTCTACGGGCCAAGCAGAGCCTGGAGCGGTCAGAACAGGCAGCCGGGGCAGGGTTGAAGAGTCTAGACAAGAACATCGAGATCCTCACGCGAGACGAGGGAAGACTTAAACGAAAGATGAGAGCTACACAGCAGACCTTAGAAAACCTGAGAACAGAGAAGGAGTCTAACGAAGACTTACTGCAGAAGTCTCGAGATGCTCTGGAGGTGGCCAGGTCAAATCTGAGCTCGGCGAGAAGCACCCTTCGGAAACAGAAAAAGAGGGAAAACACTGCTGCCTTTGTGACGGGTGTGGGAGTGGGACTGTTCATCATTCCTGTCGCTGGATGGATCGCTGGTAATAATCCCATCTTCTAGTGTGTTGAAACTCTTCGACACTTTCTCAGACCTTTTTTAATAGCTAATGTAATGTTCTCATCCTCTGCACAGGCTCTGCCTTGGTCGTTGGTGGAATCACAGAAATGGAGGAAGCTTCAGAAGCTATTAAAGTAGCTGAAAAAGAAGAGAGCGAGTCAGAGTCCGACGTGGAGATGTATAGAGATAAAGTGTCTGACTACAAGGCTGAGATTTCCCAGGCCAAGCAGGACATCAGGCAGAACCGTGATCGAAAGGAGCAGATCTGTACAGATATCCGGAAGGTGAAGGAGCAGAGAGCGGCTGTAGCTGATCTCCAGGTAAAAGTCAGAAGAGCCGTCCACATCCTGAGTGTCCTGAGTGGGAGGGCCAAAGTGGTCGAGGGTCAGACTCGCAGACACATCGTCCTGGAGCCAGTGATGAAGGTGATGGAGGAGGTGATGAAGGCGGCAGGAGAAATCACAGGGAATCAGCTCCTCTTTAATGGAGATATACCGAGGCTTCTAGATGCGATGAGGGGGAACAACAGAAAACTGGCAGCCATCTGTTCCTGGTCCAGCGATGCTGAAGATGAGGGCTACTACTGAGGAGTGCTTAAATAAATAAATATATATATATATATATATATATATATATATATATATATATATATATATATATATATATATATATATATGAGACGTCTGTCCTTATTCCTTATTCACACTGTTTACGTTTACTTTAGCTTCAACCACAGAACGTCCAGCTTCACAGGTTCCTGCTTTAGTACACAGCATATTCTCCTTAGTGCTTTTTCAGTGAACCCAGAATAAAAAGCGTTGTATGGTTTTGCAGATACTGTAATCAGTTAAGTCTAAACATTTTTTTCTTTTTCAAATAAAAAAAAATGCATATTGTTTCTGTTTGTTGTTGCTGTTTCTTCTTTATCAGTACAGGAAACCTTAAGGGTTGACCCATCAAATCAGTCATGATGCAGAGCATGCTCAAAATACTTGAACATGAAGTATATGTGAAGTTGGCTTTTACACAGTCTGAGCTACACAGAGTCATCTAGACTGGCAGGAGACTGGACACTTGAAGTGACCAGGTGTAAAGGGGGCCTAAAAGTAAAAAAAAAAAAAAAAAAAACATAAAATAAACCTCCCTTTAAATCTTTAGTGTGAAGAGAGCATTGTTTACATTATTATCATATATGTATATTTATATATATTATGTAGTGGTTGGTGTGGTGCAACAGATAACACCACTACCTGCCAGTGGGCTGCCACACCAAGAGCGACTTACAAGGTTACTCATATTACAGAGGTCTTGCCCAAGGACTCTTATTGGTGTAGCGCAGCATAGCCACCCAGACTGGGAATTGAACCCCAGTCTCCCACATGGAGTGGTAGCTCACTGCAGGTAGTGGTGTTATCTGTTGCGCCATACCAACCACCGCTACACCAATAAGAGTCCTTGGGCAAGACTCCTAATGTAGTGCTTTGGCCCCCCTCTGTAATACAAGTAACCTTGTAAGTCGCTCTGGATAAGAGTGTCAGCTAAATGCTGATAATGTAAATATTATAAATAATTCTGTTCTTTTTGTATTATATTATAAATGTTATATAGAGTGTGAAGACCTTTAGTAAACCCCCTTATAGTGATCTTCATCTGTGATGTGACTAATGTGACTAAAACATTTATTTGTACAAAAGCATTCATTCTCACCCTGTTTATTCACTTCTAATGAATAACATCTAAAATCCTAATTTATTTATAATTATTCAATTATGGAATGAGCTTCTTATTAAGTAATAGCAGACATCTGTGTACACATGGCTTAATATTAGACATACAGTAACATGTGAAGACCTCTAATAAACAACCTTATGATGATCATCTGTGATGTGGAAATGTAAGGAGGTGAGGGTGAACTGACAGCTGCTGGAATAGAGGAAACAATGAAGCAAGGGAACAAGGGAGCTGCCTTCCTCCAAAGGAAGGAATCTTCTCCAGTATTGAGTCAGGCTTTCTTTCAAGCCTGCTTGAAAGGCTTGATTGTAGAGCAGATCTTTGGAGAAGAGCTTTGTGTTGTAGAAATGTCTTCTCAGACATGGAGATCAAAGCTTTGGGAGTTCTGGTCAGGCTGATTTTCACAATGTTGAAGACCATCTGGAAGACGGTATCTAGTTTGGCAGGAGACTGGTCACCTGAAGTGACCAGGTGTAAAGGGTCTAAAAGTTATACTAAAATCCTTTCTTAGAATAAACATCCCTTCAAATCGTTAGTGTAAAGAGAGAGCATTGTTCACATTATTATATTATAAATAATTCTGTTCTATTTGTATGATATATTATAAATGTTATATAGAGTGTGAAGACCTTTTGGAAAGCACCTTATAATGATCAACTGTAATGTGGGAGTGCGAGGGTGGGGGTGACCTGGCAGCTGCTGGAATGCAGGACCATAAACAATCAGGTCTGCTTTTACTTTCCTTTTCCTGAAAATGCATTGAAGCAAGGAAACCCAAGTCCCCTTCCCTCATGACCTACTTTAAATGAGGAGCTGATACACCAGGCTGGCATGTTTTTTTATCTGTGGCTTGTTACTTGTAGATCATTAAGGCTTGATGCTTAATGTTATCAGTAGCCAGTTATCTGCAGCTTGCGGCTCATTACTTGTGGGTCTTTCCACATATATGTTTTTATTACCAGTGCTTTATTACCCATAGTTCTGTTCTCTGGGCTGTTACTGGTGGCTCCTTTAATGGCTTTGGCTGTTGTTAGGCTGCAGGAGATTAAGGTGCACCGAGACAGTTGATCTAACTGTGATATAATCTTTATAATAATGTGCTGTAATTATTTTACTATAACTTTCCAAATGATGCTCTTTTGTGTTTGCTGGCCTCTAGTTTAATTCCAGAAAACAAATCAGAAGATCAGCTTAGTGTTTAACCAGCTTAATTCCGGTCAGCCGGTCAGAGTGCAGGTTTCTATCAAAAGAAGTGAGAAACAGAACTCACGAACATCACAAACTAGCTTTCCAGTTTTCTCTTTTAATCATGGTCCTCTTCTGAACATGACCCAGAAACGACCTCGGCTCCACAAGATAAATGATCAGTGTTGGGAGGGAGAGCATCCTGTAAACACTAAAAAGGGAAGTAGGCTAAACGGTGCTTCAGCAGCCTTGTCCTGCTCACACCCACAGACCTCTCCAACCCAAACTTGGTTAAAGCATACCACCCTGACACTGATTGTTCCCTGGCTTAATATTTGCACTGCATCTGTTTCATATCAAATTACAGAATGTTTCCCGTCCTGCCAGCAGGGTCCGAGCCTACAGTAAAGACCGTCCACTGACTGTCACATCAGGTCAAATTAAACTGATGCAGTAACTGTAATGGGGTGCTCACTTACAGCGGGGTTTGAACCCAGGCCGCCGTGTTGCAGGGCCGGCGCGCTACTGAGTGAGCTACCACGATCACGTGACCAACGGGCCCAAGTGCAGAGTCTTTCAATCTTAGAGCAGGTAAACCGGAAATGAAAAGTTCTCGGGACTCGAACCCAGGCCGCCGCGTCGCGAGACTGACGCTCTGCCGCTTCACCAAAGCGGCAGTTATGAAAACGGCCAACAAATGAAACTTAAAAGGAGATGGGTTTAATAACAAAGGACGCCAGGGGAGAACTGGCTACCTCTTTAACTCTAGAGGGAAAAACAACTTAAGGGCAAAAAGGATCTCCCAAAAGAAACCAGAAAACTGAGAAGTTACAGGGAAGACAGACACTCCTGCCTTCCTCTGTAACACTAGTGTATGTGTGCTACGCGCACACACACACAGACACACACGGGCACACACACCAGGGAAGACAGACACTCCTGCCTTCCTCTGGTACACGAGTGTATGTGTGCTACACGCACACACACACACACACAGACACACACACCGCACAGACACCGGGAGAGAGACTCGGGAGGGACACACACGAAGGAGAGTGACACACACTCAGCCTTCCACTCGAGACTTCACAGGCACACAGATACACACACCACCAGAATCAAAAGATCCAGCAGTGGGGCAACTGGATCTGTGTGCCTATATAGCCTACTGCCCAGGTGTAGGGAATTGGGCTCAATCACTAGCTGGGGTGACTCGGGGCCTCCCCCTGGTGGCAGGAGGAGGCCTTGCCCTAGAGCTACCCCTTACAGGACCCCCCCCCCGAGGGGCGGCACCCGACGTCCCCAACCCAGCTGCACGGTCCCGACGAAATGCCCGGACGAGCCCGGGATCCAGAATGTGGCGTGAGGGCACCCAGGACCGCTCCTCCGGGCCATAACCCTCCCAGTCCACTAGGTACTGGAGCCCGCCTTGGACCCGCCGGACGTCCAGAAGGCGCTTGACAGTGTAAGCTGGCGCACCGCCAACTGTACGCGGGCCCGGCGGATCGGTGGAACCCACGGAACACAAGACCGGCTTGAGGCGGGACACATGGAAGGTGGGGTTAACACGCATTGAAGGGGGAAGGGCAAGGCGGTAGGCAACAGGATTGACCCGCCGAAGGATCTTGAATGGCCCGATGTAACGAGGAGCCAGCTTGCGAGGGGCACCACGTAAGGGCAGATCCTTGGCTGAAAGCCAAACCCGTTGCCCAGGACGATAAGTGGGAGCCGGCAACCGCCTCCTGTCAGCGTAGCGTTTTTGAGTAGCTTTCGCAGACAGAAGGGACTTGCGGGCCTTCTGCCAGGTCTTATGGCAGCGCCTGACTAGCAGTTCTGCCGAACGAACCCCCGTCCCCGTCTCCTGTCCGGGGAACATGGGCGGAGCATATCCATACTGGCACTCAAAGGGGGACATTCCCAGGGATGAGTGCCAGAGGGTGTTATGTGCATACTCCGCCCAAATGAGTTGATCAGACCAGGTAGACGGGGAGGAGGAGGCCAGACAGCGGAGGGTGCGCTCCAGGTCTTGATTGACCCTCTCTGTCTGGCCATTAGACTGGGGGTGAAAGCCAGATGAGAGGCTGGCCTCTGCCCCCAATAGTCGACAAAAGGCCCCCCAGAACCGGCTGGTAAATTGAGGCCCACGGTCTGACACTATGTCGGAGGGGAGTCCGTGAACCCGGACCACCTGGTTGAGCACCAGCTCGGCCGTCTCCTTGGCGGTTGGCAGCTTTGGGAGAGCCACAAAGCAGCCAGCCTTGGAGAACCGGTCCACAATGACTAGAATCACCGTGTTGCCACGTGACCGGGGCAACCCAGTGATAAAGTCAAGGGACAGGTGAGACCAAGGACGTGAGGGGACGGCCAACGGAAGTAGTAGACCAGTGGGCCTGGTTCTGGGGTCTTTACATTGGGAGCACACCAAACATGAGGCCACATGAGCTCGTACGTCTTGTTCCATGCGGGGCCACCAAAACCGCCGCCGCAGAAGCTCGAGCGTGCGCTTAGTCCCTGGGTGTGCTGCCTGGGAAGACGCATGGCCCCACTGAAGCACCCGTTCCCTTACAGGCCCGGGTACATAAAGCCGATCCGGGGGGCCACCACCCGGATCAGGCTCAGTAAGGTGAGCCCGCTTGATTGCGTCCTCCAGTCCCCATCGGACGGGCGCCACGATCCGGGTTTTGGGGACTATTGTCGTGGGTGTGTTTGATTGAGGAGGGGGCTCCCACTGGCGAGAGAGAGCATCGGGCTTGGTGTTCTTCGAGCCCGGTCGGAATGACAGTATGAAATCAAACCGAGTGAAGAACAATCCCCACCTGGCCTGGCGCGGATTAAGACGTTTGGCCTGCTGGATGTAGGCCAAATTCTTGTGGTCCGTCCAGACCAGAAAGGGATGTTTTGCTCCCTCAAGCCAGTGTCTCCACTCCTCCAGCGCCAGCTTTACTGCTAGCAGTTCACGGTCACCCACATCATAGTTCCGTTCTGCAGGGGTAAGGCGGTGAGAGAAGTAGGCACAGGGGTGCAGCTTCTGGCCAGGACCAGACCGCTGGGAGAGGACACCCCCCACGCCTACCTCAGAGGCATCCACCTCTACAAGGAACGGGAGTTCTGGGTCAGGCAATTGGAGAACCGGGGCCGTGGTCAACAGGCGCCTTAGCGTGTCGAACGCCTCCTGGGCTTCCGTGGACCAGACAAACCTCCCCGATGTTTTTCTTGTTAAGGCAGTCAAAGGGGCTGCCACGGAGCCAAAATTCCTCACAAACCGCCGGAAGAAATTGGCGAACCCCAGGAAGCGTTGGACTAGGCGCAAAGAGGTTGGACGCGGCCAGTTGTCCACGGCCTTGATTTTGGCCGGGTCCATGCGCAGGGTGTTGTGGGACACAACAAAGCCCAGAAAGGAGATTGTCTGCGCATGGAAATGAGACTTCTCTACTTTCACAAACAGGTGGTTCTCCAGGAGCAATTGGAGAACCCGGCGGACGTGGGTGACGTGTTCGTCTACAGACCTACTATAGATGAGGATATCATCTAAGTATACGAACACGTACCTGTCCAATGCCTCCCTGAGGACCTCGTTGATGTAGCGCTGGAAGACGGCGGGTGCGTTCATCAATCCGAATGGCATGACGAGGTACTCGTAGTGCCCAGACGGAGTGATAAACGCCGTCTTCCACTCATCACCCTCTTTGACCCTAACCAAGTTGTAGGCACTGCGCAGGTCCAGCTTGGTGAAGATGGAGGCCTGCTGCAGTGCCTCAAAGGCTGAGGTCATGAGGGGCAATGGGTAGCGGTCCTTGGTGGTAATTTTGTTGAGACCCCTGTAGTCAATACAGGGTCTCAAACCCCCATCCTTCTTCCCCACAAAGAAGAAGCCAGCTCCGGCTGGGGAAGTGGACGGCCGAATGAACCCCAGGGCCAGAGCCTCCTGGACATAGTTCTCCATTGCCTGGCGTTCTGGCGCCGACAACGAGAACAGCCTACCCCTAGGGGGGGTAGTGCCAGGGAGGAGGTTGATGGCAATGTCAAAAGGTCTGTGGGGGGGCAGCAATTGGGCCTGTCGTTTGCTGAACACCTCCCGAAGGTCCCAGTACTCTTTCAGCACTTGCAAGGGGTCAAAACCTTCAGGAACGGTGTCGGTAGCCATAGAAGCCCCTGGGGCCTTGAGGCAGGAGGACTGACAAGCTGGCCCCCATGCCAAGACAGACCGAGATAGCCAGTCCACATGGGGGTTGTGCCGCTGGAGCCAGGGGAAACCCAGAACCAACTGCAAGTCGGGAGCACTAATGATGAAAAACACTATCCGCTCGGTGTGAGGACCGACTCGCAGCGTAAGAGGGTGGGTTTGGTGGGACACCACCCCAGGCTCCAGTGACCGACCATCTATAGCTGCTATGGGCATAGGCTCCCTTAAGGGGACCAGCGGCAGGGCCAGCTTCCTGGCGAGGCCAGCATCCAGAAAGTTCCCTGCTGCTCCAGAGTCCAAGAAGGCAGGCAAGCGGACCTCAAACATCCCTGACGCTAGTGTGGCATTGAGGAATACCCCCTGGGCCCGAGGGAGAAGCGTCAGGTCAGTCAGTGGTCTCCCCTGCCCTGACGGACATTTGGCTTTTCCAGAGAGCTCGGGACAAGCAGAACGGAGATGCCCAGAGACCCCACAGTAGAGGCACCTGCCCTCACGCATGCGGGCTTCACGCTCCTGCCGTGGCAGGCGAGTGTGCCCCAACTGCATGGGCTGGACACCACCATCGGGAGGCTCCTCTAACCCCCTAAAAGAGCCAGAGACAGCCGGTGGGCCATTAGAAGCTCGAGGGGCTTTGGCACTCCGCGCCCTTCGCCTCTCCTCGAGACGGTTATCAACCCGTTGGGCCAGCTCAATGAGTCGATCGAGGGAGGTGGGAGGGTCACGGTAGGCCAGCTCATCCTTGAGCTCTTCACCAAGACCATGGTGGAAAGCCGAGGTGAGAGCGCTGGCATTCCATCCACTCTCTGTCGATAGCGTGCGGAATTCGATGGCATACTCAGCCACCGACCTTTTTCCCTGATGCAGGTGCAGGAGGCGGGACCCTGCCTCTTCTCCACGGAGTGGAAGGTCAAAAGCCTGCGACAGCGCAGCCGCAAACCGGGCCGTGGAGGCACATACGTGGGGTTGGTGCTCCCACACCGGGGTGGCCCAGGCTAATGCCCTACCGGTGAGGAGAGAGATGATGTATGCCACCTTAGCACGCTCAGAAGAAAAGTGGGATGGTTGCAGCTCGAAAGCCAGTGAACACTGAAGGAGGAACCCTCTACATCCTCCTGGTTCACCAGCATAGCGCTCTGGGGCTGGTAGAGGGGGCTCAGCATAAGGAATCATGGCTGCTTGGGCAGGGGCAGCCTCCTCCTGGGGAGGTTCAGGAGTGTGCTGGGCTACTAGATTTGTCAGACCCTGCAGCTGAGAAAGGATCTGCTGCAGGGCCTGCTCATGCCTCCCCACAGTCACCCCCTGATTAGCTAGAATGGCTTTTACCTGCTCTAGATTGAACATCTCTGCTGGGTCCATGTCTTGGCTGGATCTTTCTGTAATGGGGTGCTCACTTACAGCGGGGTTTGAACCCAGGCCGCCGTGTTGGAGGGCCGGCGCGCTACTGAGTGAGCTACCACGATCACGTGACCAACAGGCCCAAGTGCAGAGTCTTTCAATCTTAGAGCAGGTAAACCGGAAATGAAAAGTTCTCGGGACTCGAACCCAGGCCGCCGCGTCGCGAGACTGACGCTCTGCCGCTTCACCAAAGCGGCAGTTATGAAAACGGCCAACAAATGAAACTTAAAAGGAGATGGGTTTAATAACAAAGGACGCCAGGGGAGAACTGGCTACCTCTTTAACTCTAGAGGGAAAAACAACTTAAGGGCAAAAAGGATCTCCCAAAAGAAACCAGAAAACTGAGAAGTTACAGGGAAGACAGACACTCCTGCCTTCCTCTGTAACACTAGTGTATGTGTGCTACGCGCACACACACACAGACACACACGGGCACACACACCAGGGAAGACAGACACTCCTGCCTTCCTCTGGTACACGAGTGTATGTGTGCTACACGCACACACACACACACACAGACACACACACCGCACAGACACCGGGAGAGAGACTCGGGAGGGACACACACGAAGGAGAGTGACACACACTCAGCCTTCCACTCGAGACTACACAGGCACACAGATACACACACCACCAGAATCAAAAGATCCAGCAGTGGGGCAACTGGATCTGTGTGCCTATATAGCCTACTGCCCAGGTGTAGGGAATTGGGCTCAATCACTAGCTGGGGTGACTCGGGGCCTCCCCCTGGTGGCAGGAGGAGGCCTTGCCCTAGAGCTACCCCTTACAGTAACTGATTACAGAAAATTCTTTGAGTTCATTCAACTCAGATCATGATTATTAATATATTATGTAAAGATTAAGAATCTCAAGTTCTAATAACTGTAAGACAGCTTTTGCAGTGTAGTGTTTACATCTACCAGATTATAACCTCTTTCCATTTTGGTTGATTGTATCCTCAGTGAGGATAACCATGAGAAATACAGAACAAAAGAAACATAGACAGGAACGTATGACAGAGTTTAAACTCCTAAATCTCTTCCTCTGTGAATCCACTCTGAAAATTGAGTCACACGACTTCCTCTCAAACCTGCTTGAAAGGCTTGATTGTAGAGCAGATCTTTGGAGAAGAGCTTTGTGTTGTAGCAAAGTCTTCTCAGACATGGAGATCAAATTTTTGAGAGTTCTGGTCAGGCTGATTTTCACAATGTTGAAGACCATCTGAAAGATAGGTACCGAAAGGTATATAGATTGGCAGGAGACTGGTCACCTGAAGTGACCAGATGTAAAGTGGGTCTAAAAGTTAAAAAAATACTTTGCTTGAATAAGCATCCCTTCAAATCTTTAGTGTAAAGAGAGAGCATTGTTCACATTATTGATATTATAAACAATTATGCTATATATAAGTATATAGTATATAATATAATATAGTATAAATAATATAATATAAATGTTATATTATATAAATGTTATATAAAATATCACATAAATATGTTTTAAAATGTTGAATTTTGTTTGAAATGTTTGAATCTTTTGAACTTAACAAAAACACATTTTAGCCAAAGTGTTTATCAATTCTCACCCTGTTTATTCACTTATAATGAATAACATCTAAATTTAAATTAATTCTTTAAATAAATAAAATATGGAATGAGCTTCTTAGTGTGTGAGGGTGGGGGTGAACTGGCAGTTGCTTCAGTCTGCTTTTACTTTCCTTTTTCTGGAAATGCATTGAAGCAAGGAACCCAAGTCCCCTTCCCTCATGACCTACTTTAAATGAGAAGCTGATACACCAGTCTGACACTGGCTGTTCAGGACCTTCACTGTTTGTAAGTGTTCATGTTTGTCTTTGCTGCTCACTCTTGTTGACTCCTGTTGTTAGAACAAGGTATTGATTTATTAACAGTTCTTCATTTCCATAAACTTGCTACCTATGGCTTGTTACTCAGGACACTTTTATCTGTGGCTTGTTACTCGTAGATCATTAAGGCTTGAGGCTTATTGTTATCAGCAGCATTCATTTCATACCCATGGTTCTGTACTCTGGGCTGTTACTGGTGGCTCCTTTAATGGCTTTGGCTGTTGTTAGGCTGCAGGAGATTAAGGTGGGCCGAGACAGTTGATCTAACTGTGATATAATCTTTATAATAATGTGCTGTAATTATTTTACTATAACTTTCTAAATGATGCTCTTTTATATTTGCTGGCCTGTAGTTTAATTCCACAGATGTTCAGTCTGTGTCTCCTCCCCCTCAATGTGTTTTTACTGTTTATTACTATTTGCAGGTAAGAGCTCTCATAGACCTTATCACATGATGTTCCCAGACTTAAGACCTCTTGAAGCTTGATGAGCAGCAGTCAGGCACTCCAGAGCTCTGAAACTACATTTACCTTTCCATTCTGTCTCAGACACAGAAATGTTCACGACTTTACAGCTCTGGAGTGGCACAACTATTTAACTGCCAGCTTGTTAGGAGACAGGAGAGCATAAGCTCAAATCAAAATCAAATCAAAATCAAATCAGAAATATTTTCCTAAAATAAAAAACTTTACATGATAAAAAACAATTCTAAATGAATCACGTGAACAGAATATTTATCATTTTAAGTTGTGAGGTGGTGAATTTTCATATATGACTTGAACACTGTGACACTTAGCTTTGAATTTGCTTTTTTTTATTTTTGCTGCCTATCTATTCCAACCATTTCGACCTCCTGACTAAAAAGGAGGAATCAGATCCAGTCCAATTGACACAGGAGTGCCGCTCACAGGAGAGACAGTTTGAAATGAAACAGTAAATCCCATCAACACCACTGACCTCCATGGGCAGGAGTCTGAGAACAGGAAAACAGATTGAGGGGGCGGAGCCACAGACTTACACAGACTACACCATATTTACTCAGCTTTAGCTGCAGATCATTTACTCATGTTTTTGAGGCTCAACTCAGGATGAAGTGTTAATCATTTGTTGCAATGAGTTACTGTTTCATTTCAAACTGTCTCTCCTGTGAGCAGCACTCCTGTGTCAATTGGACTGGATCTGATTCCTCCTTTTTAGTCAGGAGGTCGAAATTGTTGGAATAGATAGGCAGCAAAAATAAAAAAAGCAAATTCAAAGCTAAGTGTCACAGTGTTCAAGTCATATATGAAAATTCACCACCTCACAACTTCAAATGATAAATATTCTGTTCACGTGATTCATTTAGAATTGTTTTTTATCATGTAAAGTTTTTTATTTTAGGAAAATATTTCTCTAAAAAAGAAAGGAGGAAGAAATACAGTCAGTACACCTTAAAGGGTGAGTTATAGCATGTCTTTTCTGTTCACTGCACTCTTAGAAAGAATATTTTAGTGATGCCATAGAAGAATTGTGTTGGTAATAGAAATGTTCAATGTGAAAAGTGAAGAGATATTTAATTTTAACTGTAAACATTAAGTAGGTCTATGGACAACCTCTAGATGACTTCAATAACATAGGGGCTTCTGCAGGAACTCCTTAGTATTTTAGAATCTGGATATTGAATTAACTAATTAATTTGAATTCCCAGAGGATCTGTAGGCAACTATATTTGGATCCAACTATGAGGAGCTCATTTTTTTCTTACTGAAATAAACTTTAGTCCTTTGCAAAGGCTTTTCTTCTAAGAACCTTGTCTTAATGATTCCTTAATATGTTCCTCCACAGATTCAAATAGAAGAACCTCCAAAGGTTTCTCAAGTGTCTGACCTTTTAACAGTGCTCAAAAACATTCTCCTTTATGGAACCAAAAGTGGTTCTTCTATGGCATAATTCAAATAACCCTTTAAATGACCTTTATTTTTAGGAGTCTAGGATTAGTGATGGGGCTCACTGAGACTAGAGAACACCAGGAACTTCAACCCTTTTATAGAAATAGTTCATTTACAACATGTATATGCTAATTGCTGCATATATGTGGGCTGTGCAGACTGTAGAAAGGGTTAAAGGTTTACCACATGCTACATCAAACTGGTTTATGGTTTTAAAGCATCCCCCTGAAAGGTCTGGTGTTGTTTTCCAGAAACTGAATCCAAACAGTTCAAAATTGCTGTTAGATTTATTCAGAGAATAGTCAGACAAAAACAGTTTTACAATACAGAAGAAAAAATGATAAAAGTGAGGGAAAACAGAGAAACACTGAAAAACAAAAAAAGCAGAAAATACTCTTAAAATTAAAGCAAAATAAAAATAAGATGAATGAGTCTGCTCTAAGTGCCAACTTGACTTCTTTTGTTGAGATATTGCTTGTTATCTCTTTCCCTCTTTCCTACCTCTACTGTTAGTTCTGGCTGATTCAACTGGCATAATCAGTCGTTCATGGTCTTCAATAACTTTAACCCGCCAGTGACCCCTAGGTTAGCCCTTCATGACAAGGTCTTAGATTGGGCCTAATTCAATTGCAGTCATTCTATAACTTCCCTTAAAAGATTATTTACTTCAGCCAGTGTAGAAAATACAGTATGTCCCTATGAATAGATTTAACCCTTTAATTCAGTTGAGTCTTTGCTCATAACAGTCCCATCCACTCACTTTTGCATAGTAATTTCTCACTTCTTACATTAATCTGACTTGCTTACTAAAAAAACTGAAATAACTGAAATAATTGTATAGTTAATAATATATTATTCAAAGCTCAAGCATATCAAGTTCTAATAACTGTAAGTGCAGCGGTTACCTTTAAGCTTTTTAATTTCTACTGAATATAAACTCAAACTCTGAAAAGTAAAGAGAATAATATTGAAAACTACTGAAACAGAACTAAACCCCCTAAAAAATCTAAAAGTAATTCTCATCTTCCTCTATGAATCCACTCTGAACTGCTGCCTGGATGCTCTTCATCTCCTCTGGAGCAGCTTTGGGAAGAATGGCCAGCAGCTCGTTGTCAATCTTCTCCAGTCTCGAGTCAGACTTCTTTTCAAACTCCTCCTTGTTCTTGAGGACGAGACGTAAAATACCTCTCTGAGCTTCATCACAGGAGTTCTGTAGCTGCAGACGTTCCTTTTTAAACTCTGGCTTTTCCTTGTCCATGGTCATCAGTTTCCCCAGTGAGCTGACCCGATCCATCAGATACTTCTCAGACACTTCGGTGTAGCATGCTGAGATCATGTGGACGAGGCTGGCGATGTTACTGGCTTGAAAGGCTTGATTGTAGAGCAGGTCTTTGGAGAAGAGCTTTGCGTTGTAGGAGAGAGATTGAGTCTTCTCAGACGTGGAGACGAAATCTTTGAGAGTTTTGGTCAGACTGATCTTCACAATGTTGGACACCATCTGAAAGAAGCGCACCATCTTCTCCCACTGCTCCTTCACCCTCCCCATGGCATCCATCCCTTTCACCAGCATCTGTATGGTGGTGTTAAAGTCTATCTCTTTGATTTCACAGTTTCTCATGGAGATGAGGATTTCAGTCAGTTCCTTCTGATTCTTCTCCATGTTCTCCACACTCTTCTCGTAGGTTTCTCTGGTTTTGTTCAGTTGAGCTCGGCTCTGCTCTATACGGAACCTGGCGTTCTCTGATGCCCTTCCTGAAGAACTTTTCTTCCCAGATTTACTCTCTTCTTTGAACATCATGGGTGGTTTTGGAGTCAGAGCAGGAGATTTTGTAACATCTTTGCTCTTGGAGTCAAAAGCACGAGCTGATTCAGTCAGTTTTCTGATTTTCTCGATCAGCTCTTTGGTTTTGGCTTCTTCACATTTCCCATCAGGTGCGTATACTGCCAGATCTTCACATATCTGAATGGCCTGTTTACATAACCCTTGGGCAGATGTATTTGCATTGCAGGTTGGTTTTTTTTCTAAACTGCTTTTGATTCTTATAAACTGCTTTTTCAGAAAATCTGTATTTGGAGTTTTCCTCTTCTGATCATACAGGCTCTTCCAGTCAATGCTGTTATCATGCACAAACTTCTGAAAACTCTCTGCCCATTTCAGGATTTCTGCAGACTTGCTGTAGATGTTTATTTTATCAACTCCATCTGCAGAAGAGTCTTCACCTTTTATATATTTGCATGTCTCTGCAATCGCTCCAGTGTTGTTTAAACTGTTACACATCAGGGATATTGGATTATTCAATCCAGATGCCAGTCCTGTGACTACAGTTGAGAAAGTCTCACTCACAGCTTCAACAATATCCATACCAATCATGTCCCAGCCACTGGGCAGAGAATTCATTGCTGCTTCATAGCTCTCTTGTGCTTCCTTCATTGCCTTTTCCATGGATTGAATTGCCTTCTCAGAGCGTTTAACATCTTCTTCTGAGGACTGTTTCCTTATTTTGTTCTCCTCCATTGTCTTCTTTATCACTTCCAGCTCCTCTCCATAAAAGTGCTCAGCATTTACACACGCTTCCAGCAGCTCTTGGATGATATTGATGACGTCAGTGAAGCGCTTTTCTGTTGAGGTAGCCAGTTCAAGACAGTCGTCTGCAATGACACGAATGTTCTCCAGCTGGTCAGGTAGGTGGGCTTTAACAACCTCATCATTGCCTTGGAACAGAATCTTCACAGCGGTCTTCATGTGGTCTGGGACGGTCATGGTGTGGAGCCGAATCTGATCCATGTTCTTGTGGGCTTCATTGAAAGCCCACCAGCCAGAGTTGCACACTTGCATGAGACAGGCCCGAAATGATTCTGGGTATTTGATGTGCTGGTAGCCGTCCTTGGGTGGGTTTTTGTTGATGGAGAAATCTTCTTTGGAGGAGATGAAGACCAGCTCTCCCAGTATGGCTACAGAGAGTGGTGCAGGGGTCAGGTACTCCTCCCAGTTGGCGTAGGGCTGCATCACAAGCTTGGTTTGGTTTCTCATCTCCTCAGCTGTGGTCAGGCTTTGAGTGGTCTTTGCAATTTGTAAATCCATCGCTGTGTTCTTGCTAAAACAACAATTTGGAAACCCTACTGGATAAGAATACAGAAGTAATCAGTTGAAGAGTCTGGAGAGTGTTTTTAAAGTTTCTAATCTAAGGCACTAATAATTAGCTTATTCCATGCCAAGTCATGGAATTCCATGAAAAGTTCCAGTTTAATTCAAGCTAAACCTTAAAGAATTTAAAAAGGTATTTCTTAATTAAAGAGTGTAAATTGTGTTTAACTGCTCAGGGTAAATGTGTGTCCAAGGTAACATTTATAATTACACTATCATTTCTACATAGAGTAAAAACTACAATATTGTTGTCAATTAAGATCTTTCAACACAGGATGATCACCTTACCTTAATAAATCCTGTTACAGTAGTGAACAGCTAAATTAGTCCTAGTTCCTGTTACGGTGATGAATTACATGTTAAGGGAACAAAAAGGTACCATGGGGCTTTTGCTACTGTAAAACAGTTAAAAATGAGCTTTAGTCAGTAGTTTTGTGGTTGGTGTGGCGCAACACCCCTACCGCCCAGTGAGCTACCACACTAAGTGGGAGACTGAGGTTTAATTCCCAGTGTGGATGACATGTGCTGCATTACACCAATAAGAGTCCGTGGGCAAGACTCCTAACACTACCTTGGCCCACCTCTGTAATATGAGTAACCTTGTAAGTCTCTGGGTAAGAGTGTCAGCTAAATGTAAATGTATTATAGTAATGCATCTCTTTGTTATGGTACTGAACCTACATTAGCATTTTGTTGTAGGTAAGTTTATAGAAAAGCTGTGTCGTTTTATACTTTATCCTTAAGATTATTTAAAAGTATTACTTAAAAGTAATATTAAGTTCTACAAATATGTCTTCGCCCTCGATCAAATCCCAGAAACCTCCTCTTTTGAATTTCCCCCAATTGTAATTTTTTTCATTCAGAATTTTTACATCGGATGTTTAACTCTGAGAAAACTGGAGTTTTATGATTTAGTGAGCTCTTTATAGAAAAATGTATTATCTTTACATATATTTAAGAGTATACCTTAATCTCAAACAATGTTAATGAATATGAATAAAACCTTAATAAACATAAAAAAATAGCAATAAATTCTTAAAAGCATGAAACTTTATGACTATTGGTCATATTTTTAGGTATTTTAACAGGCTAAAAGCACCATATCAGAAAATGCTTAATAAAGGAAAACATCATTTACTAATCCAGAATAACGGGGCTGTTAGTTTCAGGTTTATGGTTATTCTGAATCATTATTATTACACAGGACAAACACAAAATTCAGTGGTAATTCATGTTACAATACATATTTATAAAAACGCAGTGATGCTTCCAGCGCTGGTTAGGTGTTCTTTTTTAGTTTGGGGGGATTCGGATGTTCAGCATATTTTTCTTCTGTAATGTATATTTTTAATTTCACTGGTAAAATGTGTAAATATATACCACTAAGCTCCGTCGCGGTTCTTGATGGTGTAAAATATGGAGCAGTATTTTGGATACAGACAGGACTAAAGTCCGGACGGGTCCGCTGGTATGGGTCAAGCCGCTACCCCAAACCGGCATTTGCAGCCAAACCACACCATCGCGATCCGGCCACTCCAACACTGTCTACATCCTGAACAGCCCCCCAGAAGCCCCCCATTACCAGAAAATAGAGACAAACTGGTATTCTTGGCACACAATATGAAGAGGGTGTAGTTTACCCACACAGTCAAATGAAGCTTTGGCGATTTGGCTACACTGTTATTTTTTGCAGTTTATTAAATTGTATATGAGGTCATTTTTTATTTTGATTTATCAAAATGAATTAATATTCAAATATGTAACATTCTCTGTATTGAATACTTTTTGAGTATTTTGTGATTTTTTTAAAGTGATTAAAAGTAACATGTCATGTAATATTTGTCAGTAATATTTAGATTATTTCTTTATTATTTCGAATAATAAGTACAATACATAAACAGCCAAATAAGTCCAGTGTATAGCTTAGACTCTGTCCTCTTCCATGTCCCACAACACTTTAAATATCCACACGGGGAATCTGCCAATCTGCCATCATTAAAACCATTAAGATCAGTAATGGAAGAGCTGATATTAAATAATCTGAGGATTTAAACAGAATTAAATAACGTAAAAGAAGCGCCATCTATCGATCCTTATGTGCCAGTAACAGACAAAGACTCAAGTAGTCAAAATCTGTTTGGTGTTTTTTTTATTTAAAATATGAGGCTAATTTCTTTCTTTTTTTTTTGTTTTTTTTTTTGCTGTATTTAAAACACTTCTGAAAAAAAGTCATAAAAACCAAATCATTATCCCAAATCATATAATCGTTATCATTGACATGAATTGATTACTAATATGAAGGTCCAGGCAAGTTTACACAGTGCACTACCTAAAAAGTGTGCAGTAAGCATTGACATTGATCAAGGCTGAATTCTCTTGTTTAATTTTAGGATTTTAGGCTTGGTTGTTTTCATGTTTTTTCATATATATATTTTTATGAGGATGAGCTAATGTGACAGGCCCTAAATCTCATAACATTGTTGTAAATCCAAAACAGGAATAAAAAACTTCTACAGAAATTCTTTAATTGATTTAATTGCAGTTAGAATGTCTGACCATCCAGCCCTGCATTATAAGACCTGACAGCCCTGTGACAGGACCTGCCTGACCTATGACCTATGCCATCGTGACTTTCTGTGACTTTTTCTGCCGTTTTTTATTTTGGTCTTTTACAAGAACCTGTGTCACCCTGCTTGTGAGGTTCCCTCATATATGAATGATATTTCAGTAGAGTTCATCAGCTTTGAGATAGATTAGTCTAATATTACACTAACATTAACCCTGTAATAAGAAATTAAAATAAAAACACAAAACATAACAAACTCCATAAAAATTGAGTTATTTAACTCAAATAAATCATTTGAATGAAATTTTATTTGACTCAAAGTATTTATTTGAGTTGAATAAACAAATAAACAATAAAAAAAGCTCAATTGCTTGTCATGACATTAATTAATTTATTTAGGCTGAATGGATAAACACTCTTTTAGAGCGTAAATTGTAAATTATTTTATTTTGTTGCAGTTATATTATTAGGATGTTAAATTATTATAATCTGCAAGTTCTGCATGTTCTTTTTTCGTGACCCTAGTTTAGTTTAGTTAGTTTGGGCTAAGAAGTGACTTAGTTTAAAAAAGGGGTGGAATTTATTGAAGCTGAGAAATACCCAACTGGGACATAAAATAAATATAAATAAATAAATAAATATGAACCTGTATTTACTATTGGTGCTGTGTTAGGATGTTGATGGATTTGGTATTATTGGTATCATTTGCAGTTTTTAAAAATACGGCAAGTATTAATTTAATTATTTTTATTTTTTTTTTTCTCATGGAAATCTATGACATGACTTAATATATATAATAAATATAGTACTATGGCATCAGTTTACATTTTGTCAAGCCCAAAGTTGTACAAAAAATGACACTTCTGTAAGAATTCATAAATACAAACAAATAAAAAATATATATGAATTTGAAGTATGTATTCTTTGCTCTGCTAAGTGTTCCTTTTAATTATTGATTTATCTGTTTATCGATTTATTATTTATTAGTATGTTTTTTTCTAATGGAAATTTGAAAAATGGAATGGAAGGTGACCTATCATAAAACAACACACATTTTACCAGATTTCCACTGAGCTCACCTACAACATTAATATGCTAGTTAATAATAATTCCAATTAATTAATAATGGAAAGGTTCTCCCCCAATTTCACCACAAGGTGGTGACAAAATAACATAATATATATATATATATATATATATATATATATATATATATATATATATATATACAAACAAACACAATAAATAATATTCATTAGACGCCTTCCCTTGGTTTACAGACTCTTTTGAGGAAAGATTTGCTTGTTCATTTCTCGGCACCCTATTTCTATTTCCTATTTTTAAGTTACCTTAAAATGCAAATACAAGTGGTTGTGCGAAGCAGAATGACAAATGTGGGCGACACATTCAGCAATTAGAAAAGCATGTCAAACAAAAACATCAAAGTGAAAGACCAGATGAATGTTTATACCCGGGTAACCTTCATCAGGTGTTTTTTTGGTTCAAGGTTATAAAGGATAAAGGTAATAGCTGGTTGTAGAAGCATTTCATTACAGTTATATTACACTATGATTAGCTTGAAATATCTTGCTTTTTATTGAGCAAAATATGTGAACTTACTAATAAGCAATACCACAAATAAAAACATGTAGTAACATACGCAAGGTTTGCGGGTTTGTCAATGATGTCTTTTCAAATAAGAATTTAAGGTGCTTTTAAAATCAGATTAAATAATCCTCAATATTAATTGAAAGTTTTTGCATCATTTGCATCATGCTGATCAGATGCCCTACCTTTGTACTGAGACAGAGCGTAGCTGTGGATCTCCAAGCTTCACTGAATAAAATAACTGAATGCTGTATTTATACATGACCAGTAAGGAAGGGGAGGGGCCTCTTTAAAAGTACTGTACCCAAATACTGAGTCTCACCATTTCTGGTACTGTAGAAGAGGACAAATCGTCAGGTAAGAGAGATGAGAGTCAAATGCTTTTATCTTTTTCATTTTTAATGGAAGTAAATGTAATAAGATTTGGCACATTTCTATTCTACTGGTCCAGTCATCATGAAACTGTAACACATTATAAATCTCAATATGGATATTACACAAACATAGCTCTTTCTCTATTTCTCAGATTGAACATGTACCAAGTCTCTGCAACTAAGTAAGTACTTAAAAACCTTTAAAAAAAAGCAATTTACCAATATTTTTATTTTCATTAATTTATTCATCATCGTTTTTTTTTTTGCTTCTGTCAGTCTTCCAGTGATCTTTACTGAGGCCATTATTGGGTCTCTGAAAGAAGGCCTGGTCTCCATCAACGAAGTCTATGAGGCCCTCATCGAAAGTGAGGTAGATGCTTTCAGTGGCCAGTGCACCAACTATGTCCACATCAGAGAGCAGATTGTTCGGGCGGAGCAGAGCCTGGACCGGTCAGAAGAAGAGGCCAGTGCAGGGCTGCAGAGTCTGGACGAGAACATCGAGGCCCTCACACGAGACGAGGGAAACTTCGAACAAGAGATGAGAGCTACACAGCAGACCTTAGACAACCTGAGAACAGAGCAGACGTCTAAAGAAGCTTTACTGAAACAGTCTGAAGGAGCTCTGGAGGTGGCCAGATCAACTCTGAGCTCAACCAGAGACACACTGCGGGCACAAGAGGAGAGGAAGCGCAATGCCGAGATTGTGACGGGTGTGGGAGCTGGACTGCTCGTTATACCAATCGTTGGATGGATCGCTGGTGAGAATCACATGTTCCAGTGAAGGGAACCTGAAGCTTTATACATTGTGTGACCATCGCTCCTTTATCTGTGCAGGTTCTGTCATGATCGCATCTGGAGCAGCAGAACTGGATCAGTCTGCTCGTGCTGTCAGGGCTGCCGAAGAGGAGGTGAGGAGCTTCGAGACTGAAGTGGAAATGTTCCAAAATAAAGTGTCTGATTACAGGTGGAGAATTTCCCGGACGGAGGACGATATCAGGCAGAAACGGGACCGCATGGAGCAGATCCGTACCGAGATCCGGAGGGTGAAGGAGCAGAGAGCGAGTGTGGCTGATCTCCAGGAGAAAGTGAGAGGAGCCGTCCACATCCTGAGCGTTCTGAGCGGGAAGGCCGACGTGGTGGAGGTTCAGACTCGCAGGTTCATCCTCCTGGAGCCAGTGATGAAGGTGATGGAAGATGTGATGAAGTCAGCAGGAGATATTGGTGGGAGTCAGCTCCTCTTTGATGAAGGTTTACCAAGACTCCTAGATAGGATGAGGGAGAACAACAGAAAACTGGCAGCTATCTGTGATTCCTTCAACGACGCAGAAGATGAGGGCTACTGAATTAATAAATCTAATAAATCTAATAAAAAGCTCATTTTCATAACTTAATAAGGTTACACACAGTTCTAGAAGGCCAGAGACGGTGGTCTTCCAGGACAAAGAGTGAGACCCCTGCTATCTCTATGACAAATGCATGTATTTTCTCATATATGCTGTTAGATTTTCTTACATGATCCAGGTTGAGTTACTTCATGAATCAAATATACTGCAAATATATTGGTGTTTTAGTGGAATGCTAGGTTTGGCTTATTTTAAATGTGGTGAATTGTATATGTGAACTATATTTAATAAAAGTCCCCATGTTTCCCCCTTTATGTTAAAATCTCTTGATTTGATCTCCTGCTTGCACTCAGTCTCAATCAAGGAGGTCTTGACTACAGCACTTTTTAATGTATAGCTGAAAAAACACAAAGTGGTCAAATGAAAAGGAATGTGAAGCATTTGGGCATCAACCTCTTTTTTTATGCCATGATACTCGATCATGGGCCTCTTTAGACTCAGCAATGACTTGATTTCTGCCCTATTAAGATTCAGTAGGACACTTTCTGTGTCTCTGACTTTTAGCATAGTACAGCAACTGAGCATGTGTAGAGGAAGGAAAGTGGCCACAACCTGTCTGCACTTTAGATCAGTAGATTTATTAACTCACTTAATAGGACCTACTAGTGCTCCATGCTTCAGCAGAATTATTTTAAAAAGTAAACTCATTAAACAGGCCTGGAAAAAATGATGGTACCCCTGAAAATAATGTGACCAAAGGGACATGTTAAATCAAGGTGTGTCCACTAATTAGCATTACAGGTGTCTACAATCTTGTAATCAGTCAGTGGGCCTATATATAGGGCTACAGGTAGTCACTGTGCTGTTTGGTGACATGGTGTGTACCACACTCAACATGGACCAGAGGAAGCGAAGGAAAGAGTCTCAGGAGATTAGAAAGAAAATTATAGACAAGCATGTTAAAGGTAAAGGTTATAAGATCATCTTCAAGCAGCTTGATGTTCCTTTGACTACAGTTGCACATATTATTCAGAAATGTAAGCCAACCTCCCTGGACGTGGCCACAGGAGGAAAATTTATGACAAATTAAAGAGGCGGATAATGTGAATGGTAACAAAAGAGCCCAGAAAAACTTCTAAAGAGATTAAAGGTGAACTTCAAGCTCAGGGAACATCAGTGTCAGATTGCACCATCTGTCATTGTTTCAGCCAAAGTGGACTTCATGGGAGACGACCAAGCATATCAAGAAAAGAACACTGTCCCTACTGTGAAACATGGAGGAGGCTCTGTTATGTTCTGGGGCTGCTTTGCGGCATCTGGCACAGGGTGTCTTGAATCTGTGCAGGGTACAATGAAATCTCAAGACCATCAAGGGATTCTAGAGAGAAATGTGCAGCCCAGTGTCAGAAAGCTTGGTCTCAGTCGCAGGTCATGGGTCTTGCAACAGGATAATGACCCAAAACACAGCTAAAAACACCCAAAAATTACTAAGAGGAAAACATTGGACTATTCTGAAGTAGCCTTCTATGAGCCCTGACCTAAATCCTATTAAGCATCTTTGGAAGGAGCTGAAACATGCCGTCTGGAAAAGGCACCCTTCAAACCTGAGACAGGTTGTTCATGAGGAGTGGGCCAAAATACCTGCTGAGAGGTGCAGACAGTGTGCAACAAAATATTAAGTTAAGGGTACCATGATTTCTGTCCAGGCCTGTTTCATGAGTTTATTTGTTTTAATAATTCTGTTGAAAAGCAATGTCTGACTTTCATTGGTTAATTTTCATAGCATTTTTATTTATTATTACTTTTGTCAGATTCAAGTTATTTCTGTGACCATTGTGGGTTTTTCTTTTATTAACCGAGGGGTACCAACAATTTTGTCCACGTGTGTAGGTAAAGAAAAATGGCTACTATCCATCCCACAAGTCTGCACCTTAGATTACTAAATTAATTAACAGCTCAATAAATGAATTAATAGAAGCATAAATATGTGTACATTTCCCTATTAGTACTTCAGTACAACAGTGTATTATGGAACTAGATTTGAACCTTTTTCTAATAATTGATGAACTGAACTTATTCATCAGTGAATGATAAAAAGATGATCAACAATATAAATATATACAAAAGAATAATGCAGAATTGTGATTGATGTGAAAATGGCACTAAACCAATTCTGAGAAATGATGCTCACTCAAGACAAGATAACCTGAGCTGCAGTGGCCTATAAGCTGTGAAACCATAATGTGTCAGCAAGCTTCGACAAAGGACCCATTTTACACCCTGGTCTGGTTTGAGGTTTAAAATGAACTGAAGATATATTCACACATTCACACATTTATTTATTCATTTCACAAACATTATGCACATGACCACTAGAGCGAGAGAATACTTTCCACACCAACACTTTAGGTTAAGGTTCACAAAATCATGAATAATTCTCTTTTACAAAATCATATTTTATACCTGCTTTGATCTGATCTTGCCCACCTTCTTGACTTGTTTATTGCCCCCTTTTCATGTTAAAGTTTCCTTGGTGCCTTTTCAGACTCGATCTTGACTCCTGGACACTTTTGGACCATGTCTTCTTTTGTCTTATTTAAACCTCAGATGTTTAGTCTGGTCTGCACTTGATTGATGGTTAAAGTGAGGGGTGAAAAAGATCACCATCATGTCCAGATCCAGAGAGCTCTCTGAGGCCTTCAGAAAGAAGGGTGGAGATGCAGAGGAGTCTGGGAAGGGGTTTAAAAAACTCAGTTAGAGATCAGACGTTCCACCATCCACTAAATCATTTACAAGTGGAACAAAGGGAGGGAGGAGCTTCAGGAAAATGTGAGAACATCTGTCTAGAAACTAAAGCTGGAACGTCACAGCTGAAAGAATTCTGCATGGAGTGAAGAACACTTTCTCCCAGTTGATGTCAGAGACTGGTAGATCATCAAGTTATTTCAGCCAGGGAGGATGAAGCAGATGTTAGGGTATGAGGTGTCCTAAACTTTTTTTGGTTTAGTCATATTACCTCCATCTTTAAATATTGTTTAGGTAAAGATCAGATTCCCATATGTTTAAAAACACAAAGAGAAGAAATAATTTTCAT
This sequence comes from Salminus brasiliensis, assembly GCF_030463535.1. Classification (NCBI taxonomy): domain Eukaryota; kingdom Metazoa; phylum Chordata; class Actinopteri; order Characiformes; family Bryconidae; genus Salminus; species Salminus brasiliensis. Next base: position 1,131,336 of record NC_132880.1, read on the forward strand.
GGGGTGTTTTAACATTTTCACATTGCTGTATACTCCCCTATTAGTTCTTTTTTTAAGAATTTTCCCACTGTTGGACTAATAAAGGATTATCTTATCTTTATTCAGTATGAGCAAACACACTGAATGTGTAGTTAGCAGATAGCAATGCATTAATACTCACATGTGAAGGTACAACAGTGTATTAAGTGGTGGTAGAGTTTCATCTATTACAGAGCAGTATCTAATAATTACTCAAACTTACTAATAAAGCAATAATAAAAAGTACAAACAACATACATACAAATATACAAAAACTAAAAGCTGAATTGTAACTGGTGTAAAAACTTGCACTGAACCAATTCTGAGAAATTATGCTCACTCAAGACAAGATAACCTCAGCTGCAGTGACCTACAAGCTGTGAAACCATAATGTGTCAGCGAGCTTCGACAAATGACAATTAATTACACCTTGGTTTAGTGTGAGGTATTTTCACACATTTAAACATTTGTGTAGGTTTCACAGGCCGAGAGAAGAAGAATATTTTCCACAGCAACACTTTAGATTAAGGTTCACAAAATAATGAATAATTATGTTTTACAAAATCATCCTTATCTCACCAATCTGATCTTGCCGACTTTTAGACTTGATAGTAACTTAATCTTGGCTCCCTTTGAGACTCAGCCTTCAATCTAGACCCTTGTAGATCTTGACTTTACTTGATTTTGATCTGTTGTTCACCACTTTAAACTCAGTCTTGACTGAATCTTGGCCTCTTTTAGACTCTGATTTGACTTAATGTAGACCCCTTCAGATTCTTTCCTGACGTGGTCTTGAACACTTTTAAATGCCGTACTGACCTTATCTTGGCCCTCTTTAGATTCTGTTTTGATGCAATCTTGACTCCTTTTAAGACTCAGTCCTGACCTAATTTTGACAGCTTTAGGCTCGGTCTTGACTTGATCTTGGTCCCTGTTAGATTAGTCTTTAGTGGAATGCTAGGTTTTTCTTTTTTTTATTTCATGATACTCGATCATGGACCTCTTTAGACTCAGCAATGACTTGATTTCTGCCCTATTTAGATTCAGTTGGACACTTTCTGTGTCTCTGACTTTTAGCATAGTACAGCAACTGAGCATGTGTAGAGGAAGGAAAAGTGGCCACAACCTGACTGCACTTTAGATCAGTAGATTCATTAAAACTTACTTAATGGGAGCATATATATATGTATATTTGTTCAGTGTGAGCAAACACACTGACTGTGCATTTAGCAGACGGTACCTTATTAATACTCACATGTGAAAGAACAACAGTGTTTTCAGTGTTACTAGAGCTGAACTTACGTAGCAGAAACGAAATAATTACTTGAACTAATTCATTGAATAATAATAAACAAAAACAACATAATTGTTAAATGTTTTTTACAACAGAAAATATACAAAGACAAGACAGGATGATCCTGCACTGCAAAGTCACTGCAAGCTGTTTAACCAGAATGTGTCAGCAGGTTTCGACAAAGGACCCATTTTACACCCCGGTCTGGTTTGAGGTTTAAAATGAACTGAAGATATATTCACACATTCACACATTTATTTATTCATTTCACAAACATTATGCACATGACCAACAGAGCGAGAGAAGTAGAGTACTTTCCACACCAACACTTTAGGTTAAGGTTCACAAAATAATTAATAATTCTGTTTTACAAAATCATATTTTATACCTGCTTTGACCTTCTTGACTTGTTTCTTGCCCCCTTTTCATGTTAAAGTTTCCTTGGTGCCTTTTCAGACTCGATCTTGACTCCTGGACACTTTTGGACCATGTCTTCTTTTGAGCCTGTCTTATTTAAACCTCAGACGTTTAGTCTGGTCTGCTCTTGATTGAGGGGTGAAGTGAGGGGTGAAGAGGATCACCATCATGGCCAGATCCAGAGAGCTCTCTGAGGCCTTCAGAAAGAAGGATGGAGATGTAGAGGAGTCTGGGAAGGGGTTTAAAGATCAGACATTCCACCGTCCACTAAATCATTTACAAGTGGGACAAAGGGAGGGAGGAGCTTCAGGAAAACGTGAGAACATCTGTCTAGAAACTAAAGCTGGAACGTCACACAGCTGAAAGAATTCTGCATGGAGGAGTGAAGAACACTTTCTTCCCATTGATGTCAGAGACTGGTAGATCATCAAGTTATTAGGGTATAAGGTGTCCTAAACTTTTCTTCTCAAGAAAATAGAGTTTTTGGTTGACTCTTGACTCAGTCTTGGTCCCCTTTAAACTGGCCTTTGCTCAATCTTGGGCTCCTTTCATATTTAATCTGGACCCTTCTAGATCCTCACTTCCCTTGATCTTGAACCCTTTAGATTATTTCTTGACCTGTGCTTGACCTGTGCCGTGGTTGTTAGAAGCATCTGGTTGGAAGCATCTGGCATCACTGAAAAAACAATGTGTGCATCAGTAACGATAGATGCTGCTGTGTTGTGGCCACACAACCTTTTGTTTGCTATCTCAGAGTCTGTAAAAATGACTGGGGCAAATTTGGTATTGCCGTCGGTAGAGTGATATGAATGAGTGTGTTGCACTTCTAGTCACTTCTGCTTCAAAGCTTTTATTAAGCAGGGGTTCATTTGGTTTAATGAAGAGCGATTGCATCGATTTGCATGTTTCTTTTTGTTGTGGTCTTTTTCTGTCGTTTTCATATCGCTTTACTTCATATATTTTCCACAAAATAACATTAAATAGCCTTTTACCAAAGTAGCTTTGCCATCTACCATCCAGTCTAGTCTAAGAAGAACCATTAAATAATGATATAAGCATCCAAATGGTTCTAAAACCCTTCCTTGGTGATGTGCAAGATAATGAACAGACTGCTTTCAAAGAGGTGAAGATCACTCTGTAATACATATTGGGTGCGTTCAAATGGGACTGCATGCAACTCCACTACACCAACAAGTGTTTAGCACATTTTATAAAGTGTATGAAATGTTTCATGCCTCATTTCATGTTTCATTTGTTATTGATGGTTGCACTTAAACCTGACCATGAAACCAACCTTCATTTGCTGGTTTGTCTGGACCTGCGATATGAGGGTCCATATAAACATGACTGTGTTTCTCCCTTACATTGGCAAAAAAGATTAACATCAAGTGAAGGTTGTTTAGAGCTTCCTGAAGCTTACTTCACTTGTCTCACCATTGAAAAGGTTCTTCACACTCACACATCTCAATTAAAACATGGTTCTTCTAAGGCATCACTTAAAGAATCCTTTGAAGCACTTTTATTTTTAAGAGTGTTCTTTAAAATGGTCCCAAGAAACCATAACGTTTTAAGATTATGAGAACATCTGAAGGTTCTTCAAACTGTTCTTTAGTGCCATGGAAGACCCACTTCTGGTTTTAGATAGAACATGTTCTGTGTGTTGAAGGTGCTAAGTTTTTTTTTAAACATCACTGTGTTCCTCCAAGGCCCGTCCATGATTGGTTTGTCTGGGTTTATAGACCATAACCAGTAGTAATTCAGTAGTTTTCCATGACCATCTTCTAACCTGTCTTTACCCCTTTGAATTAAACAGGCTGTTTTTGTTACAGTGACCACATTGTCTTGGATCGCAACGATAAAGTGCCACAGTGACATACACTGTCCACATGATGGAGCCAAACTGCAGTGAGGAGCTGAACCAGTGTGGGCACAAAAGTCTCAGATTGTAGAGCAAGACGTACCTGCGACCTTAGAAAGAGAGTCTACAGAGTAGAAAAGGATAAAATAACTGCCAACCAGAATGTGTTCATAGATCTTGGGTGTGTTCCATGGATCCAGTAGTTGACCCATCTAGAAACATACCCTGAGCTTTGAAAGTCAAAATCAAGGCAAATTGGCAAGAATGGAGAACTTTGGACAGACCCAACAGTTTGGACAGGTGAAGGCCATCATGGTGTTTTTTGGTGGTGATACAGCTAGATGAACAACCAATGAAGTTTCAACCTGTGGACCTTTAAGACACCTTTCAGAAAATATAGATTTAGGAGACTTCTGTTTGTTGTTGTCAGTCTTTACTGGCCTCTTTCCCATAGAACGAACAGTCAGAGCTGAAGTTGGCGGTGAAGAACACGACTGATTAAGCCTCCTAAATGCTTTATTGGCTGGAGAAGTTGTGAGTCTGAAGGATAATAATTGGGCTGTTATGGTTAAAGATGTGATGAAGATGCGAGGGTTTGTTTGCTGTTAGTTATTGTGACATAAAGAGATATTATACATCAAGTCATCTCTTGAGATACACTCTTAAAATAATGGTTCTTTAAGAGCTGTCTTAGAAGAACCACTTTTGGTTTCATAAAGAACCATGTTTTAATAGAGATGTGTGAAGAACCCTTCCATTGGCAAAGAACCTCAATGTCAAGTGAGGGTTCTTCAGAGCTTTACTTGTCTCACAGCTGGAAAGGTTCTTCACACTCACACATCTCTATTAAAACCTTTAAAATATGTAGTGCATGGTTCTAGTACACAGTCTAGTACACATGTGCTTCAATGGATCCTACATATGTTTGGGGATGTTTGGGGATGTTTGGAGGTGTTTGGGGATGTTTGGAGATGTTTGAAGGTGTTCGGGGATGTTTGGAGGTGTTTGGATATGTTTGGAGGTGTTCGGGGATGTTTGGAGGTGTTTGGATATGTTTGAAGATGTTTGGAGGTGTTTGGAGATGTTTGGAGATGTTTGGGGATGTTTGTAGGTGTTTGTAGATGTTTGGAGGTGTTTGGGGGTGTTTGGATATGTTTGTAGGTGTTTGGAGATGTTTGGGGACGTTTGGAGGTGTTTGGAGATGTTTGTAGGTGTTTAGAGATGTTTGGAGGTGTTTGGAGATGTTTGGGGATGTTTGGAGGTGTTTGGAGCTGTTTGTAGGTGTTTGGAGATGTTTGGAGGTGTTTGGAGATGTTTGGAGATGTTTGGGGATGTTTGGAGATGTTTGGAGACTATTACAGCAGCTGGGGGTTGTCAGTAATGTGTGTTGATTTCACAGGGTGTGATCTGGTGGTCTGATACTAAATGTGCTACATCAGTGATAACTAACACACACAGAGGGGGATATTGAATAATATAGACACAGTTTCCCATTACTCTCTCTCTCTCTCTCTCTCTCTCTCTCTCTCTCTCTCTCTCACACACACACACACACACACACACACACACACACACACACAACCACATATTCATATACAGGCAGTGTTTACATACAATGCACGTGCCTGATTTATCAGCCATGTGATCTTCTGCCCACGTGCACTCTCACTCTCACTCTCACTATCTCCCACATTCTCCACCTTTTGCACTCGCTGAACCCACTGTGTGTGTGTGTGTGTGTGTGTGTGTGTGGCAACTGCGCCACACGTGTAGAAGTGTTTACACACACTGAGCTGAAATGAGCGTTGTCTGCTGCCAGAGGAGCTTCTTCTCTAGTCACGTCACAAGAGCACCAGCAGCTGCTGCTATCAATAAGCCAGAGATACACAGTGATTGGTGGCTGTCTGATGATGACATCACTTATCTTATTATTAAAACCTCGGTTTGAGTTCCTTTCAGATTACATTTAAGCAAATGGGCTCTTCATCATCATCAGGGTGGGATTCCAGAGACCATCCCAGTTGTTCATTACACCTCTTCATTTCAAAGTGTCCCTCAACATGTCAAGACACAACAACCGGGTTTTACATATTTGCATATTTCGAAAACACTTTTTAACATTTAAGAAATATGTACATGTTTTAAGACCAATTTCTGAATAATATTTGCTTATTTCGACGTTTTGAACTTTAAGATTCATTTTGACATTTTTCAAGGCATCTTTTTAGATCATATCATTACATATTTAATATTTAATGTTTTAAGATATTAATAAGATAAGTGCATTTTTACATATCTCCATATTAAACTAAAAAACTAAATACATATATATATATTTTACATATGTACACTTTTTAAGAGAACTTTTAAAGATAATTTCACATTGCTGCATATTTGTAAGATAAGATAACTTTATTCATATTAAGGTAATATTAAGGTAATGTTATAAGATATTTTTTGCTTATTTAGACATATTTAAGAGAACTTTTAAAAGACAATTGTTTACACATTTATACATATTTAAGAGAACTCTTTGAGGAAATTTTACATATTTACACTTTTTAAGAGAACTTTTAAAGATAATTTCACATTGCTGCATCTTTGTAAAGATAACTTAAGGATATTAGTTACCTATTTATACATATTTTACATATATATATATTTACATTTATACATATTTAAAAAACATTTTACAACATTTTTGTATTTCCACATTTTTAAGATAACTTTATAATCCATTCTACTGATTCATACATGAATCAACATGAACATTTTTAAATATTGAAAAATTCATAATAAAACTTTTAAAAGTTTTTAATATTTTTTGATATTTAGATAATTTTTAAATTTTTTATTAAATGTAATGAGGGAGTTTTGGTACCACAAGCAGACCACACCTAGCTGACCATAAGAAATGGGGTGGACATTATGGAGATCTGTAGTTATGTTATATAACATGGTTTAATCATAATTCTGATCTGGGAGGAGTTACCATGTATCATTTTCTTCATTTAATGCAAGTAATTTTATCTTCCTACAGGTTCGGTAAAGGCCCTTTCCTCTAGAGTAATCCAGGCTACTGCCTGATGACCATCAGACACAGGTTGGTCGCCAGCAGCCACACTTTGAGCTCTACCCTCCCTCTCACCCTTAGCGTCAGCAACAGCTGACCTTAGATATCTGTTCATGCCATGAGATCGCATCTCGCCCTGAGAGAATCTCTACAAATACAGATTCACTGGTAACCATGGTAATATCACGTTATTTGTAGTTAATATCACCCCTGTCGTTACGGAAGTCAGCTTATCTCTCAACATCTGATTTAAGAGAAAGAGAGAGAGGGGGAGGGCGAGCAGCCTGAGTAAGCTCCTCTGATGGTTCCTCTCTGGCACTCAGCTCATTACGGTGTAACTGTGGTGTTTGAGGAGCAGAAGAGCTGAACCTGCTCTGTAATGTGTGGAGATTTCTGTGATTGATGTCTTTTCACTGTAAGATGTGGTGACGGCGTAACGTAAAGCTGAAAGCATGACTGACGTGGTTTGATCTTAAAAACCACCGAAACCTGTTTGCTCTCCCTTCTCTCTGTCTCTCGTTCTCTCTCAGCTCCCAGAGATTGAACCTCCTGAAGAGTTTAGAGCCAATCAGTCGTCTAGAACATCCCAGTCTGGTTCTTGTCGAATTGTCTCCGATTCTGACGCTGGTTCACATTTCCTGCTTCAACACCTGACACCAACAGCCACTGGAACCAGATCATCAATCCACTCAAGTTATTCACTTCACCTACAGGTGGTTTTAATGTATTGGCTGATCGGTGTATAACTGGATCTGAGGATGGTGTTATGAGACCATGTTTGAAAAGTCTCCAACTCAAATGTATCTCCTAATAATGTTGTGTTAATTACAATGATCCCTGTTTGAACCCGTTCTGGGCAGAAGAGCACCACGTATCTCTGAAGTTGGGATTAGATCAGATCTCTAAAGTTGATTGTGGGATTAGATCAGATATCTGAAATTGACTGTGGGATTCACTCAGATCTCTGAAATTGACTGTGGGACTTGATCAGATCTCTGAAATTGACTGTGAGACTAGATCAGATCTCTGAAATTGACTGTGGGACTAGATCGGATCTCTGAAATTGACTGTGGGACTTGATCAGATCTCTGAAATTGACTGTGGGACTTGATCAGATCTCTGAAATTGACTGTGAGACTAGATCAGATCTCTCAAGATGACTGTGGGACTAGATCAGATCTCTGAAATTGACTGTGGGATTTTCTCAGATCTCTGAAATTGACTGTGGGACTAGTTCAGATCTCTGAAATGGACTGTGGGACTAGATCAGATCTCTGAAATTGACTGTGGGATTTTCTCAGATCTCTGAAATTGACTGTGGGACTAGATCAGATCTCTGAAATTGACTGTGGGACTAGATCAGATCTCTGAAATGGACTGTGGGACTAGATCAGGTCTCTCAAGATGACTGTGGGACTAGATCAGATCTCTGAAATGGACTGTGGGACTAGATCAGGTCTCTCAAGATGACTGTGGGACTAGATCAGATCTCTGAAATGGACTGTGGGACTAGATCAGATCTCTGATCAGATCAGATCAGTTAATTTTTTTTCATTGTCTTTTAAAGAGAATTTTAATTACATTTGTACAAAGTTACATATTTTAAGATTGTGGTAATGTGTTTTATATTTATAAGCAAACTTTTTAGGACAATTTATACATTTTTTTTAAGATCTTATTTTTGCATATTTTTTAAAGAACTTTTTAGGACAATT